>NC_087171.1:7955766-8000766 GCF_035594125.1 Scylla paramamosain | reverse complement strand
GTATCCCCGTGCTGGTGACATCTCAGTGAAATTAACCACTATTTTCACCACGGTCTTCAGAATCATTTCCTGGACTTGATATCGTCAGCTATGCCCTTCTGATTAAAGTATAACCTTATAATCTTGCTACTAAGTTCAGCCCCTTTTCCTTTGATCACATTTTCACACGTTTCAACTTCGTATTTCTAATGAAAGTTACAGGAGATTTCAAGGTCATTTACTTACTTGCAATGAGGTCGTTCACTTATTTGCACTGATGGTTAAACAAAGATTCTGCATCATGCACGGGAAAAAGAGCCATGCGAACTCAAGTGGTTACCTTTGTGGCCTTTCAAAGTGATCCTCATGAATGCCATTTTTTTTTTTTTTCAGAATTCCGTTACATTACCCTCTCCACACAGAATCACAGCACATCTACGTTACCGTGGTCATTTCGTCACTAGATACGGCTACATGTTTCCATCACACATCATCACTGCACTCATTCCTCTCGGCCTTCCCTTACTGCTCTGGTCAACGTGCCATTTTGGTCTGCCACAATGAATTCCACTCCATGCACCGTAATGTACGTTTGTCATACTGTACTCCTCAGTCATCTATAAGTGCCTCAGTCTTCACTCTAGTCAGTGCCACTGAGGCTCCACTCAATCACACTCACTGGGGAACGACAGGCAGATGGTTGGTCGAGATCGGGTGCGCTTTCATATTTCTGTTCGGAACATGCTTCGGTGTTTACAAGTGAACGCCCAGCTTGGATAGTTCAGTGCCAAGCTCGATTTTTTTCTTTTCTCGCTGTTTAAACATGATATCGGGTACCAGTTGGACGGTTAGGTTAAGTTACGTTATTTTAGATCAGATTAGGTTACGTCCTTGTCTTCACAAAGCAGAATACGAGGTATATTATGAGAGGACTCACGAACATCATGAACTTATTCAAGTTTCGAAACAAGTCAGTTATGTTGTTATACTCTCTCTCTCTCTCTCTCTCTCTCTCTCTCTCTCTCTCTCTCTCTCTCTCTCTTATTATGACTGCTTGGGTATCCTTCCATTTCCATTACATTCTGAATATCCAAGGAAAATCTAGCTATGGAATATGAATTTAAAGTGGTAGGCAGGTAGAGGAATGATGCACGAATATTTCAACATCAGTCAGGAATACAAAAATCCTTCCTGTAACGTTGCAACTGAAAGAGGAAACTTCACCATCTCTCGTCTAGTGTATCGTCGAATGATAGACTTCATCTCTCTCTCTCTCTCTCTCTCTCTCTCTCTCTCTCTCTCTCTCTCTCTCTCTCTCTCTCTCTCTCTCTCCTCTCTCTGAAAGTGAAGTAAAGTGATTAAAAATTTCTTGCGTGGTGCCACAACAACTACGCTCCGTTGTCCAAAGTAAAAACAGTATTCTCTTATCAAAACATCACTGTCTGCTGTGAATCCACAGCGATGAGAGTTTTAGAAAGTATATTCGTGCGTACTCCCCATGTTGTTCTCACTCCCCCTTCATATCCAAGTTTCCCCCGGCTGTGCAAGGGAGTTTCTCACTTCCATAAACAATAACAATAACATAGCGGTTAGATCATTATTACCGTTTAGGAAAGCGAGAAACTTTTTTGTCTACGCGTTTAAAGTGAAGTGGCCGAGAAAAGAGAAGCCTCGTGTCATTGTAGGAATAGAAACATGGAGCTTGGAGTAACCAGTCCCATTCACTCTTTCCCTTTCAGCTATTAACAGTCGTTCTTAACGACACACGAGGTACGGTAGCAATATTCTTACAACACGACCGAGGAGTGTACGAGCAAACAGTGATGTTGCTATAATGTCAAAAAGAAATACATGGAACATTACTGACTAATTACGAAACATGAGTTAATTTCTGTCGAGTGTTCGTGTAAGTGGACAGAATCGGTATATTAAAGAGTTGAAACGCAATGAGCCTGTTAAAGAGTAAGAGCATCAGGCAGTGGCAGTGATACTCTGTCTTTTTGTCCTCACTTGTATAGAGGACTGCCACGTGTACTGAATGTTTCTTGTATTGTGAGGCAGGTGTCTTATGTCGTACGTTGCATGTGTGTTGTCTCATGTGTTTCATTTTGTGACTCAGAGATTTTGTTTCAAGTGCATCAGATGCTTTGTTTATTTTATTTTATTGTTTCAGGGGATTTTACATTTTAGTGTACATTACGTATCTCATGTGTTTCTTTCATACGTATTTATTAGGTATTATATTGTACGAGTTTCATGTCTTATTGTTAAAAAATGCTAATAGGCCTACTGATTTCTTGCAGCTTCCCTTTTGTGTCTATTATCTAACTGTAGAGCCGCCGTCCACAAACAAACCAGTCCTTGCCTCTGGATCGAGCAGCAACCCGAGCACGAAAGCAGTTCTGTTGACGCGCAAAACGTATCGTTTCTTCCATTCCTTTCCCTGAAGACTATTATGCGGCACAACTCCAGCATCAATGCTATCAACCTCGATGCGACGGAGCCTCAATGCAATCTTTTCCAAAACGATGTGAAAGCATTATCCCTTTAAAAGACTTGCTTCCTTCACTGGTTTCTTTTCATTATAAATTCATTATCTTTTTTCTCATGTAATAACAATAAAACGAATATAAAATGATGATAATGATGATAATTTTTACGAAGCTATTTATAACTTAAAGATATTTACACAAAATGTTTACAATGCATCATTTTGTTGCGTTGTGTGTGTGTGTGTGTGTGTGTGTGTGTGTGTGTGTGTGTGTGTGTGTGTGTGCAGACTACGAGAAAACTGCAGTGGCAAGATCACTAAAAATCATTCCTGAATCCTCCATGTTTACAAAAAGTGTGAGGGGAGAGGAACGAGAACACACTTATGAACAGTATGAACAGTACACACGAGCATCATCTCACTCACGACTTCAACGCGTGTCAGCAAAGAGACGCCCTCAATAATAATCCTCTTTACATCGTACTCAATAGTTACTCAACGGAGGAAGATAACAGTCACCTTTTGCAAATGACATCTTTTCCCGTAACTCATAAGCTTTCCTGTGAATGTTCCAGCTACGTACACCTCGCGACGCGCCACTTTTCATACTCGGAGTCCAGAATTATGCTCGAGTATGAATAGAGAAATACCGCGTTGCCGTGAGCGAGAAGCAGCAGGATTGCCATTCTCACCATTGAGTAAAGCCTCCAGGAAAAATTAAGGAAGGAATCAGGTGGAAAGTATGACTATGAATGCCTGTCTGGTGAAGAAGGGACTCGGGGTGATGTATATGTATAGTGGTTTCTGTGTGTGTGTGTGTGTGTGTGTGTGTGTGTGTGTGTGTATTGGGAGGTAAGCGACGTGTGTTGAGCAAATGTACGAAGATGTGCGTCGTGAAAACTTCCAAAGAATTATGTTAAGGGTTTTAAAAATACATTTTTTTCCCCTGTTCCAGCCGTTAGTAGTGTGCTCTTCCTTCCCTTCCTTCCTTTGCTAACACCTGTCCCGTCCGTCACGACCTCTCTCCCTCCCTCTTTCCTTCACCTCCTTCCTTCCCATCCCCTTACTCGGCAATCACTGGGTCTCTCTCCGTGGTCCCTCTCCGGCCATCACCTCCTATACCACCGCCAGATCCCCGCGTCCCGACCACCGCGCCATCCATGACCACTCCAGCATCCTTGACCCTAACTTAAGCATACGACCAGGTGGCGCTGGCTTGTCCCCCTCCACCTCCGCTGCACTCCGCAAACTAGAAAACACGGGAAGGTAGGGGGGGGACGGGAACACAACGTACTTATAAAACGTAGTAAAAAAAAAAAAAAAAAAGGAGAGGGAAAAAGTTACCTCTATGCTCTGCCACACTAACGCGGCCGCCGGCGGAGTTCATTTCATTTCAGAATCGCACACGTTTCTTGCGTTGGACAGCGGGTGGTGTAATGCGGACATAAAGAAAATTACCGCCAGTTTATTTACATGTAATCCACTTAACCGACACTTAGGCCGCCCGGACTGTTTCCAGAGGTGGGCGGGCGAGGGGCTGGGGCCGATGTTGCCACTACGCGAGCACCACTTTACGGCCGCCCTCAGACCCTAAGACCCTCAGACGCCCTGCAATGTGAGCCCTTTTTCTCCGCCTTACCCTTACCTCCAGCTACCGAGTTTCCTTCCGTCTGGTAATTCCGTGCCTCTGGTTGTTGTGTGCCGCCATCCTGCTTTCCTGCAGCGGTCCTTGAAGTCTCTTACCGTGTCTCTATTGCGGGTCGTCTTCTAGTTCTCTCTATCGTCGTCTCCGCCACGCCTCGCCCGCCGCCGCTGCCTGTGTTCGTTAATGACGTTATGATCGCCTTGTGTTGCGCCGTTCCTGTTGCTCCTCCACGTGTAAATAATAAAAGGCAGACACCTGGTTTAGTGATAATTTTTCACTTGTGTTTCCGTTGGTTCTTCCCTTAAATTGCTTAAGATCGTTATTTTTTTTATTTTCTTCCTCTCTTCCTTCTCCCCCTTTTCCTCCTCCTTCTCCTCCTTCTCTTCTCTTCTTCTTCTTCTTCTTCTTCTTCTTCTTCTTCTTCTTCTTCTTCTTCTTCTTCTCCTCCTTCTTCTTCTTCTTCTTTTTCTTCTTCTTCTTCTTTATTCTTCTTCTTCTTGGCTTCCTTCCTCTTCTTCTTCATCGCCGTCGTCATGCTCGGCTTCTCCTTCCCCTTCTCTTATTCTTTTCCTCTTCTTTTCTTCCATCTTCACCCCCCAATAACTTCCCATGTTTTTCTCCTCCTCCTCTACCTAGTACAACTTTCTTTCCTTCCTTTCTTCCTTCATCACCATCTTCGTCATTACCTGTCCACTGTTACAATTGTCGTCGTTACATGAGTCTGTGGATGGACGGACACAAGCTGGTGGGAGTGTTGTCTGTCCTGGCCTTCTGTGCCTTGATGGTCCATATATATATCCCTTTCATGAGGTTCTCTGTGCTTCCCCAAACTCTCTCTCCATGTTTATTTGCCGCCTGTTTGTCTGTCTTCTGTTTTCCTTGCTATTCTCTATTCTTGTGATTTTTTTTTTTCGTTTTCTTTTAGTGGTTTTGTGTCTTTCCTCTGTTTTTTTTTCTGGATTTTTTTTTCCGTGTGTATGTGTGTGTGTGTGTGTGTGTGTGTGTGTGTGTGTGTGTCTTTGTTATTGTCTCTCTCTCTCTCTCTCTCTCTCTCTCTCTCTCTCTCTCTCTCTCTCTCTCTCTCTCTCTCTCTCTCTCTCTCTCTATCCCTTCCTTTTAGTTGCCTCTTTTTTCCCGTCTCTCTCCTCTCAGTCGTACTCTCACTGCTTCCCTGCTCTGGGGTTTTACGAGTCGGATAGAACCTAAAGATGGATGGCGAGGGAGAAAACAAGATTTGGAAGGACCTATTGTGGGGTTTAATAGCAAAGTTTAGGTTCGCCAGTGTAGCGCGAGAAGGTTGGCAAGACGAGAAAGAGAGAGAGAGGGACAGACATCCCCTCCAGCTATTCCTCAGGCTATCACAGGCCTTGCAGTCTCAGTGCCTTGCATTGACTCATCTTTTCTGTTGTAATTAGTCACGAGAGAAAAGTAACGGTGTGGGTAATGTGTGTGAGTCAATGAGGATTTGATACAACGATAAAATGATGACATATTCTAGTTCTGACTTAACTTTAGTCACAATTAGTCACGAGTGAAGAGTCACGTTGTGAATAATATGTGAGTGAGTCGGAGTCATCTAGATTCGATGCAACAACAATAATGGAATTAAGAGTAACGAGTAAAGATTATGTAACTCCCTCTCTTATTCTTCCCTCACCCTCGCCTTTAGTTAGTCACGAAGGAAGAAAGAGTTCCGAGAAAGAATAAATAAGACAGTCTCGTGAATATTTGACACAACAACAGTGGATTTAAAAGTAACGCACAAAGGTAATGTACCATAACTCACTCTCTTGTTCTGACTCATCTTCACGAGGAAAGAATGATACTTTGCGAACTTTGCATATGTTATACGTAAGGTCAGGTTCGAATATTAAGGGTAACTAATGAATATGAAGATACAATTTTTTTTTTTTTTGTGCTGACTCATTTCCTATTGATAATAGTCACGGGAAGCTAATAGTAATATGTGTGAAATATGTAAATAAATAGGAGTTTTAATAATTTTATATTATTTCATATACATATTAGACAATGAATCCGAAATTAAAAGTTATGCATGTAAAGATTCACAATATAGCGTTTACTTATCATTGTTTGCAAATACTTTAATTAAGAAAAATTAATAATGTTACTCAAAATGAGTAAATATGTTAAGTCATTTACCTAATACAACCGAGGAGGCGGTATGAATACTAAGAAACTGTGTAGTGCATCTCAAGAGACAAGTAATGCATGCTTGGTGTATCAAAATAAACCTGTGGTGATGACTAAAGAAATAATGCAGACCGATGTAGTAAATCTTTACCACTGTAAGTTTTACAAAGGGATGCCGAGAAATTAAAATAATGCACATCTGAAAAAAAAAAAAATCAAGAGAAAATTGCATCGCATTAACTATTGAGATAAGAAAAAAAATATAGCTAGTGTATTAAGAAGATTGGGCAAAGGAAATGGGAAAAAGGGAAAAATAACACGAAGGTTAAGAAATAAAGGAAAAAAACATAATTGAATCGCTTAAACAACTCAAATAGAAAAAAAGAAACAATATCAAGTAAAAAAGCAGACTGGAGGTTAAGAAGCAGAAGGAAAAAGATGAATAAAATACAGCCAGCTTTTAACAAATAATGAAAAAAAAAAATACACAAACACGAAGATAATAAGAACAAACTGAAATCAGCTTTAAGAAACGAGAGAGAGAGAGAGAGAGAGAGAGAGAGAGAGAGAGAGAGAGAGAGAGAGAGAGAGAGAGAGAGAGAGAGAGAGAGAGAGGGAGACGAAACATTTTGCACTCCTAAAACACGCAGGAAAAAAACAGAACGAGTATCAAGACGGGACGGGAGACGCAGCAAAGTATATTAAAATGAACCCCCAAGTGTTGCAGGGCCCGTGAGTGAGCCTTGTACAGGAGCAGCACGCCTCACGGACGCCATACACAGACTTGCTTCCAGACATCCAATTAAAAAAGCCGCGCGGAGTGTAGGCTGCGGTGCGGTGCTCAGCCTCGCCGGTAATGTTCTACCTCCACATGAACACCTGAGCCCCGAGCCGCCCATTCCAGCCAACCTTCACCCTCATCTCCTCTCTCTCTCTCTCTCTCTCTCTCTCTCTCTCTCTCTCTCTCTCTCTCTCTCTCTCTCTGAGCTTTCCTCGAGTCTCCCGTCCTCTTCTTACTTCTCCTTCTCCTTCTTGTCTCTCTGTTCAGTCTTCATCCTCATGTCATGTCCTCTCTCTCTCTCTCTCTCTCTCTCTCTCTCTCTCTCTCTCTCTCTCTCTCTCTCTCTCTCTCTCTCTAAACGTCTCTTTCATTAATCGTATTTAGCATGCTTTTTGTTTTGATTTTGTGCAGGGGAGAGAGAGAGAGAGAGAGAGAGAGAGAGAGAGAGAGAGAGAGAGAGAGAGAGAGAGAGAGAGAGAGAGAGAGAGTAGAATTAATCATTCTGGATATAAGGTAATTGGCTGCCCTATTCGTAGGCTGCAGGAGAATACTGACTGCAATGAAACGACCTTGATGTAGCAAGAGCGAGGCAGGAGGAGGAGGAGGAGGAGGAGGAGGAAGAGAAAAAGAATTGTAGGAAGGAGACAATAAGGAAAGTCACACACCACACTTTTCTTTTTTTTCTTTTTTACTTCTCTCTTTCTTTTGTTTTAGCTTTACTTTTCCTTCTTCCTTCTTTCTTTCATTTAATCAAGTGGATGTTCTCTCCGTAATGTAATTGTGTTAGAAGAGAATGTTCACTTGTATTAAAGGAAGAGGGTTTGTTTTTCATGATGTATATAATGTATTTATGCATGAATGTATGTATGTTTGTATATATGTATGTATGTATGTTTCCAATGCTGCCTTTAATTTTAGGTACACCTTGATTGATTTTCTACTACTACTACTACTACTACTACTACTACTACTACTACTACTACTACTACTACTACTACTGCTGCTGCTGCTGCTGCTGCTGCTGCTGCTGCTGCTGCTGCTGCTGCTACTACTACTACTACTACTACTACTACTACTACTACTACTACTACTACTACTACTACTACTGCTGCTGCTCCTGCTGCTGCTGCTGCTGCTGCTGCTGCTGCTGCTGCTGCTGCTGCTACTACTACTACTACTACTACTACTACTACTACTACTACTACTACTACAACTACTACTACTACTACTACTACTACTACTAGTATTACTGCTGCTGCTGGTGCTGCTGCTGCTACTGCTACTGCTGTTGCTACTACTACTACTACTACTACTACTACTACTACTACTACTACTACTACTATCCCTTCATTAGTCCTCTTTATCATGGGCATTAGAAAAATCATTAGTCACCTAACCCAAATCAGTCTCCCATTCCTCCTATCAGAGACACATTTGCAACAATCAGTAACATTCGCGGAGCATTGGCAGCATCAGAGAGTGGCTGCAGGTGATCACCTCCTAAGTAAATATATTACTCATACTGACATGCAGATGGCGGAAGTGTGCAGGGAGGCGTCAGGGAGTAATATTTATCTCCCTATTAATTTAGTCAATCCTACATTCACTCATTTATATTCACGTGCATGTCTATGTATACTGTATCTGTTTGTAGTGACGTTAGGTGAGGAAAGCAACTATATAAAACTATATAAAAGAAATAGGAGCATTGTAAAGTAGTGAATATTCATGGATATTTTTGCAGATAATGCGACATTTGTATATATTTGTGGACTTTGTGAGATATTTATGAATACCCTTGAACAATATTAGACATTTATAGATATGTCTGAACACTCTGCTGTTGGGCATTTTTGGAGAGTTGAGGACACTTCAGAGCATCTTGACGTTGCGAAAGATTCCCAGATATTTCGAGGCATTTCTGGATGCGCCCTTTGGAGCAAGAGAGCCAGGACTGGGAGACTTATGAGGTATTTTTCAGATTTTCTCACGTCTTATAAAACATACTTTTTATATGTTACCAAAACACAAATATGCATTCAAACTATACTAGATATGAAAATTTATAAAACTGAAAAAAGCTATCGTATGACGTGCTTTCTTTTTCTCATCTTGAAACACACCTTATTATTTCCAGACCATGTGAATGTTAAGAACACAACACCTGCTGCGTGTTCCTCACTGCCTTCACTTCCTTCACTGTTTCGTCTGCGTGCTTCAGTTTGATAAAGAAACACTCCTCTCATTTGATATTCACTTGGTAAAAATAGCGTTATCTTCCTCCATGCCATAATGCATTGTAAAGCATCTTGGAACCTTTCATATCTATTAAAAAGTGTTGTGATTCCTTATTTCATATTCAATAGTATTTCAGTATTATAAAGAAGCAGGGACTTCGACAAAGATTCTAGAAGAAACTCTTATCTTTTCGTTCTGTGGTTATTTCAATCAAATTATTTCAAGATTATTTATATTTATGTCTTTTAAAGATTTTCTTAACTTATCTCGGTTTTAAGAATATTCGAACATCCTCCTCAATGGAACGGAAGATTCTATTAGAAAAAAAAAACAATATTATGCTCTTTCTTAGTCACTCTCAGTAGTCTTTTATAAATAATCGCATATACTGAGAGTGTTACCTTATCTCAGCTTCAACAGTATTCTAAATTACACCAAATGTGTGTACAAAAGATTCAGTTAATGTAAACAATTATACACTCTTTCAGTAAAGCCTCTTAGAGCAGAGCGAACATTCGTGTAGACTAAAAAATGCTACTTTATTTCAGTTTCAGTAGCATTCCAATAATTCCATTATCTCCAATTCGTGCACGGAAGATTCCAGTGGTAACAACAATTACAAAACACACGACTACTTCAATAAAGCTTCGGAAAACATATTCGTGTATACTAAAGGCACTACTTTATTCCACCTTCAATCGCAGCACATACGTAGTACACTCGATTGGCAGCTCAAGTGTCAGAAACCAGACTGTACATTACCGAGGCTTAGGGAATACACAATGCAGTTATACGTCCACTTGAAAGCAAAGGAAGAGTGAAGGCTTTGTCAGCACACAGCCACTGATACTGTATTGATCATTCGTCAGGTGCTTCATTCATGCCGCCCTCCATCATGCAGACACCCTCGCAGCTCACACAGCCCCTGCCGTGTTGCCTCTCCTGTCGGCTAAAATATTCTCCCATTTCCATTTTTAGTCGACTCGTATCATCCTTCCAGAGTAGTTGGTAGTTCTCTTTCGGCTGGTTTTCGGAGTGATGCAGACTTCCTGTGTACGTGTGTGTGTGTGTGTGTGTGTGTGAGTGATTTCGAGCTTAGTATGAGTCATTGTTATCAATTGGGTGGTTATGTGTAGAAGTGAGAAGGAGTATAGGTAGATAGTAAAGACAGGTAATGGAGAAGAGGAAAGATAGCAAGTAGAAAAGAGATGGAAAGAAATTAGGGAAACGAGAGGAAAGGGTGTTTAAAGAAATATAAGAGGGTCGAAAATGAGGGCAAAAAAAGAAAACAAAGATGTGGAAAGGAATCGAGAAGGGAGAGGAAATAGAATGTAGAGAAAGATAAAGAGGGAAAAATGTGGTATAGAGGAAGAGGAATGTAAAGGAAAATTAGGTAGGAGAAAAAAATGAGAAAAATACGTTGGATGAATAAGTAAGGAATGGAAAATTTGGGGAAGATGAATATCAGAATAAGATAAGAAAAAAATAGATAATGAGGAAGAAAGAAGAGGAAAAAAAGGAAAATTTACGACTGTTGATCACTAAACGGAACTTGAAGACAAACAAGCAGACAGAAAAAGAAAGGAAAAATTCGACAAAGGTGGCTATAGTAATGGTTTGATGCTTGACTTTAGAAACCTAATGTACCCAACCTTTTTTTCTTGCGAGAGAGAGAGAGAGAGAGAGAGAGAGAGAGAGAGAGAGAGAGAGAGAGAGAGAGAGAGAGAGAGAGAGAGAGAGAGAGATGGAACACTGCAACGATATACAGTATGGAAAGCTGGAGACAGGTCATAAAAGTTTCCATGGGTGTAATTGTCACACCCGAGAGGAACTGTCGAGCACCGAGTCACCGGGACACACAGATGCATTTCCTCCATTCCTTCACTCACTAAAACATAACCTAGAGGAAAGCAAAGGTACAGCCACATTCATCATTTACTTTTGTTGTTATTTTTAGATAGGTAGATAGATAGATAGATAAGTTTATTGTCAATTCGTTGTAAAATACACACGAATTAATATTATTTTTTTTCTGGAACTTCACAATACTATAAATGACTAAAAAAAGGAAGATTATCACACATTATCACAGAAAAATCATACTATCACATAAAATCACAGATAGACATGGTAACACTTATGTCTTACTTGTGTCTTCACTTTTAAAAATCTGTACGAATAAAAAAAACAAGTTTTCTTATTTAGCAATACGTGCAATGAATTTTCTACCTAAGCGTGGTGTTTGTAGGATTCCATTCAATATCTTCACAGAAAAACAAAATTATCTCCCAACTTTCTCCGTTATAAATCCTGAGACCAATATAGACTGAGATATAATCAAATCTCACTGTGTATATAATTTCTGCTAATATCTATTCAGATCATGACAGAAAAGGAAGGCTGTTTCATTCAAATTCACTCGTATTGTCTATTCGTATAGTGAATGTGTGTAATAGAATCAGATCCTCATATGACAATTCTGTTCCTTTGCAGGTGGAGGTGAATAGAGGTGACAAGACTTCTCCATAAAGCCTCTCCATAAACCGGAACACTCCTGAATAACCTCTCGCTGGTGCTTCGGGGAACTTCGGCATGAGTGGAAGCTCGTCCCACACAACGTCAAAGTAGTAAAGTGATGTGCAGCTTTTATCTTGTGACGCCGTAACAAACATGTGATACTCTCAGTCCCCCACGTTGAGCTTGCTCGAAAAAGGAATAAAGGAACTCTATCAGATCCCACTAAATCTCTTTATAATTATTTTCTAGTGTCTTAAGGAATATATTATTTCGTGCAACGTAAAAAATATATAATCAACACGAATATGTTATAAAAAGTAGTGATAAAAAGCTGAAATAATCACAGACAGAAACCAGGCCTTTTTTATGACAACCTCAAGGCTAAAACAGAAGGAAAAGGTGACTAACGATACCCTGAAAAGAGAAGAAGAGATCCCCGTGCGGGAATGACGCGGCGGGAACACCAATCCGAAGAAATGAATGGGAAAGGTGACGCGTAATTGTAACTCGATGCGTGATACAAAGAGACGCGTGATATTCCAAATCCGAGAGGTAAGCGAGCGACAATAGTGAAAGTGATGGTGCTTACAATGAAAGACAAAGAGAAATACCGCAGAAAAGATTAAAAAAAAAAAAATCGATCACTCACGACTGACATTACTGGAGAGAGACATTACTGGAGAGAGAGAGAGAGAGAGAGAGAGAGAGAGAGAGGGGCAGGTAGACAGACAGACAGATGGACAGATAGGCAGACAAGTAGACAAGAGGGCAGACAGACAGAGATCGAGGGACAAAACAAGGCAAGATAACATAAAGGTCGCAGAAAGAGACACAAAGAGAAAACTAAACCAAAGGCAGGGACGGAAGGAGAGACAAGAAAAAAAAAAAGATAGGATGAAAGAAAAGGCAGGAAGCAAAAGAGGAGGAAGGAGAAAGCAAACAAGGCGCCAGCAGGAAGGAAACAAAACAGCGTGAATTATCTTAGAAGGAGAAGAAGAAAAAAGACCGCAAGGAAAAAAAAAAAAAACTTGCGGTAAAAACAAAAGAACAAGAAATCCATTAGAACGGAGAACTAAAACAATAATAAAAGAACAGCAAAACAAAACACAGTGAAGAATCTTAGAAAGGAAAGTATCAGTGAAAGGTAAAGAAAAAAACAAAAAAATCCTATCAGCATCGGTAGCATCAGCGGCATCAGGAGTAGCAGCACCATCACCGTCAGCGCCACCACAAGGATGCAGCTGCTCCTCTCTTCCGGGTGCCCTTGGTGGAGCCTTCTTCCCCTCCTGCTGCTATTCATGACAGGTGGGTAATCGCAGTGCTCCTCCTTTGCCTCCCAAGTGGCCAATTCCCCACCTGATTTGCATATCCCGGGGACCGAAGAAGGGGCATTGCAAGGGAGCTTTAGGCTAATGTAATGGATTTTTGTTTGTTTTATATCTTTCTTCTCTTTGTTTCCTCCGTTGAGACGCGTGTGATTGCTGCTAGGCAATGAGTTGTTGTTGTTGTTGTAGTTGTTGTTATAACTTTGCCACTCTGTAAGGGTCAGCGAAGTATTGTAATGTGTGTACGTGTGTGTGTGTGTGTGTGTGTGTGTGTGTGTGTGTGTGTGTGTGTGTGTGTGTGTGTGTGTGTGTGTGTGTGTGTGTGTGTGTGTGTGAGTGTGTGTGCAAAACCTACGGATAACTTAAATAATTTATATCAGTATTGTTTTGTTATGCTAATCGCCACATACAGAGGATTCACTATCACTTGTTTTTGAGGATATCTTATGAATCACAATGCCAGATTTCAAACCCTGCTGAAACCTCGACTGTCTTGCATTTCAACTGGACGGCGTGACGAAGGAAAGGTGACCGTCATGTGGTGCTATACTGTAGAAGTGCGTTTTCTTTTCCGATTCGTTCTATAGTTATTATTAGAGGTGGTGATGGTAATCATGAAGGCAATACTGGTGGCAGCGGTTGCGGCAGTCATAACATATTGGTGGCAGGTACAATTGGTGCCGAAGGTACAATGGTGGCACGGTGGTGAGAGTGAGAGCATATTGGTGGCAGCAGTGGGAGTGGGTAACCATGAAACATGTATGGGCGCTGTTCTTCTCTCTTTCCCTTCCCTTTTGTATACAAAGGCTCTTCGTATGCACTGAAAAACTGTCTTTTTATATCTAATACCACTCGTTGTTCTTTCTTTTAATCCTGTGTTCTTTTAGCTGTGTTTTCCTCCTCACCCACCGCGTCTTTCTCTCTCTCTCTCTGTGTGTGTGTGTGTGTGTGTGTGTGTGTGTGTGTGTGTGTGTGTGTGTGTGTGTGTGTGTGTGTGTGTGTGTAAGCGCTGGAGGTCCCTTGAGACAGGACGATCTATGCTGTCTGTCGGATCTATTTTAATCCTACAAACAACACTGAAACTCTCAAGTGAAGAGTGACATTCACTTGGCATTTTCCAGGAATTTTTACAAAGGAGAAAACTTTGATTTATGAGTTACGAGTGATAAAAATGCCATAAGTCTGAGAGAAATTACAAAAAAAAAAAAGAGGCTAGGAAATGTTAAAAGAATTACATTCAACAGTCTCAGTTCACGAGGTTCTGGTATCACCATTTTTTTTATCAGCGCTTGTAGGTGATAAACGTCACCTCTAACACTGTATCTTGATGTTGAGATATATATATATATATATATATATATATATATATATATATATATATATATATATATATATATATATATATATATATATATATATATATATATATATATATATATATATATATATATATATATATATATATATATATATATATATATATATATATATATATATATATATATATATATATATATATATATATATATATATATATATATATATATATATATATATATATATATATATATATATATATATATATATATATATATATATATATATATATATATATATACTACTATGAGGAACAAGCTTATGGGTGTTTTGCCATTCACGGACCTCATATGTTGTTGGGCCTAACATTCTCTTGAGTGATGGGCATAAACCTGAACCAGCTGAGGATACACGACCTAAATGTAAACTCACAAAACCCTCTGACTCCGTTATTGCTTCAAGGAAAACACTCAGACACAACTTTATTATCACAACCACGGGAAATCCAGTAACTAACGAAGAAAATGTTGTTGGGCCGAGCGTTGTCATCAAACATACGATGGATATTACTGCACGAGCTAGATCCATCAACAAACACAAGATGATAAACAACTGGCTGCAGACTAATAATTCAATGCCCTTCTACGGAACGTTATAACAGATATCACCTAGAGCCAGCTTGCCTCCATCCAGATCCAGTAGAGTTGGAATGAAAGGTTTATTGGGTCAGCAGAGCACGAGAGCCGTTCAATAACAGAATCCAGGAGAGGAACACAACATTCCCTGATCATCTTGGCAGAACCTATTCACCTGTTTGGTATTTCCAGCAGCATCAAAGTTTGGTTTATTAAAAATTTAGCTCTTTTGTTATGCTATGTGTAATCGTCACATACCGAAGGCTTGCTGTTGCAGGCTTTGCTGCTGCGAGGTAGACATAAAGACACAAGATAGTAATGAATGTTGATTTTAGTTCAGATGAATTTATTATTATAATTGCCAGTCAGGCAAATAATTACGTAGATGCATGAACAAGGATGATTTTTTTTTTATCTGATTCACCGGAGGACTAAAACATTAATCTACAAAAACAAGTAAATAATAAATAGAGAAAATAAAAGAAGAAATAAAATAATATTGCGACAAGTTAATGCTGACAATACTTTCGACATCAGGGAGGCGAAAGTATCGCTCCCATCCATCTCTTGCCTAGCACAGCGTTACAGTGATACGGTGACAGTGGACCTTTGTGCAGCGTACCCTTCAGTTTTGTTTTCCTTGTATCTAATTTTCAAGGCGACCTTCAAGTCCACATGAATTGATCCCCGGCTGCCACTAACGCATTCTTGCAGCTTCGTCCTGCTGCCTCATGTTTAGTAGTAAATGATACATGAAGAAAAGAATCTTGCACCTGAAAGAAAAATCATTTTTTTTGTTGTTCTGAATTTAAGTTTTCAACAGCTGCAAATATCTATTTGATGCATTAAGAATGTCAGTGATAGCTTTAAGTTACCAAAAATTGCATTGTGTTCCAGAACAATACAATGATGTAGTTACGTAAGAAAGCAACGTAGGAAGAAACTGCAGATTGATCGTACTTAGACGAGAGATGATGCAGATTGATCGTACTTAGACGAGAGATGATTGACTGCAAGAGGAAGGGGGGGAAAGGTAAAGAGGAAGGGAGACATTTGAAATATTTGAAAAGAAGTGAAAGGATGGAAAGGAAGGCAAGTGGTTGGGATGGAAGTGAGATAAGGGAAGATTGTATATTAGCAAAGCATCAAAATAACACGTGTAACTGAAAAAAAAAAAAAAAAAAACAGACCAAAGAACGTAGGCTATTCCATTTTAGTCCCATTCACTACGTTACGAAAGAACATGAAAAAAGAAACATAATTAACAATAACATTCAACTTATATACATTTACAAATAGGGATATAAATTTGGGATGGTAAAGGCACTGGTTACAGTAATATGTGGAGAATGGCATACGCAAAAGTAAGTGTTCTGTTTCCGAGTAAACAAGCACCAGTCACATCCATTATTGTGAAGTTGCATTTTCCGTGATTACTGCGTCCTATTAGTGAAGTGTTCGTCTGAAAACAATGATTCTCCAAGCGTTGCCAAGAGAGAGAGAGAGAGAGAGAGAGAGAGAGAGAGAGAGAGAGAGAGAGAGAGAGAGAGAGAGAGAGAGAGAGAGAGAGAGAGAGAGGCCTCACTCGGCTCCAAATCCGAGCGGGGTCATATAATTAGTGGGGTCCCACAGGGATCAGTATTAGGGCCATTGTTATTTCTAATATATATCAATGACTTGGATTGTGGAATTAGTAGTGATGTTAGCAAATTTGCGGATGACACAAAAATAGATAGATTAATTAGGTCAGAATCGGATGCTATCGCCTTGCAGGCAGATTTAGATAGGATGAATGAATAGACGGACAGATGGCAATTGCAATCTAAAATCAACAAATGCAAAATACTTAGCGTAGGTAGAGGAAACCCACACAGTAGGTACACATTAAACAACCAAACTCTGGTAGGTACAGGGTACGAGAAAGATTTAGGAGTTATAATTAGCTCTGAACTCCGTCTAGGAAAACAATGCATAGAGGCCAGAAACAGGGCAAATAGGATACTAGGATTCATTTTTAGGAGTGTTAAAAGTAGAAGGCCGGGAGTAATATCAAAGTTATACTTGGCGCTGGTCAGACCTCATCTAGACTACGCTGTGCAGTTCTGGTCCCCACATTACAGGAAAGATATAGGTCTATTAGAATCAGTACAGAGGAGAATGTCTAAAAGGATACAGGGGATGAGGAGTATTCCTTATGAGGCGAGATTGAAGCTGTTAAATTTACATTCCTTAGAGAGACATAGGTTAAGAGGGGGCCTGATAGAAGTCTTTAAGTGGTGTAAGGGTTATAACAAGGGGGATGTAAGCAAAATTCTTAGGATTAGCATCCAGGGTAGAACAAGAAATAACGGGTTCAAGCCTGTAAAATTTAGCTTTAGGGAGGAGATAGGAAAAAATTGGTTCACAAATAGAGTAGTAGATGAGTGGAACGGACTCAGTAATCATGTTGTTAGTGCTAGGACATTAGAGAGCTTTAAGAGAAGATTAGACAGGTTTATGGATGGGGATAATAGATAGAAATAGGTAGGTATATTTCATACAGGGACTGCCACGTGTAAGCCTGGTCGTCGCTTCTTGCAGCTTCCCTTATTTCTTATGTTCTTATGAGAGAGAGAGAGAGAGAGAGAGAGAGAGAGAGAGAGAGAGAGAGAGAGAGAGAGAGAGAGAGAGAGAGAGAGAGAGAGAGAGAGAGAGAGAGAGAAGCTCCTTTTACAGACAAGACAAAATCTCATCGTTATGTGGTGATCGAGAGCGTCAGTACTCTAATAATATTATTGAATTTGTCTTTGAGGCAGATGCCCTTGGCGAAGCATAAATATCACAGTTCACTCTGAGCTAACATCTGTCTTTTGTGTGTATGTATTATGTATAAGCTTTTCACTTCAAGGTCAACTTGATTCTGGCATTACTTTCACAACATAACAGTGATGAAGCACATCAAGGAAATAACTTCGATATGCCACAAAATAACAACGAGACGGGTGTGCCGAAAAAAAATATATATTGGCTTTGCTTTGGAAGCATTATGTTAAATGGATGTGAGAGTCTTGGCAAATACAACCGTAGTTAGAAGTCGAGTAACATGTTCCATTCCCCTTCGACTTTTTTTTTTTTTTTTTTTACAAAGTACACTTATCTTTTCAGTCTGTAGTTGCCTGTACGCTAGCCCTTTTATAAATGTCTTTCTTGGACATTGGTTTATATCTTAATTTGTTGTAATGTACAAAGCTTATAACGTTGCCTGCTACCAATATTAAGCATCAAGGGAGATGGCAATATCTTGTAACAGTATCTGACGTCTTTATACTAAGCGTCAAGGGAGTTTTTTCTAGCATTTTTTGCCGTCTCTATAAACTCCTTGAATGCTAATGACATTATGACACTCGTTACTTGACTAAACCAAGAAGATTTCACTAAACAGAAATATAACTATAATCACTTGAATGAAAAAAAAAAAATAATAATAATAATGATAAAAGGAAGACCGAAATATTGAAGGACAACGCAGGAAAAGACATGCGGGTAAAAAGGGTCTGAGAGGAGGGAGAAAGGGCTTAAGTTGAAGACAAAAGAATACGAAGGAGAGAAGCCATAAGGGAAAGCCTCAGTAAGGGTCACAGTGTACTGCTCTCTGTAACATTATCTGCTGCCTCTACCATAACAGTAAAAGAGCGTGGAGGGTCACTGCATTATTTACTGGCCAGGAGATGCAATTCGAGTAAATCTAGGTGTGACGCGAGGAAATGCTTAAATGTTATGCTACGTATTTTTTCTGTCTAATTCATAGGAATACATTTTCTTTGTCTCCATCACCTTGGCGTTGTTCTTGACTCATGTTACGGTACAGAGGTGTTAACTCAGTATTACATCGTATTTCCTTTTAAAATACGAGATAGGTACAGCGTAAAAATGTAACAAAAGATAGTTTTTTTTTTCATTTCAGAATATTATAGTTTTTTTGCTATAAGTCCACTGAGTTACTGAAATGCGATTCTGAAAAGTTATTTCTTGTTACAAAACTGTCTTTGCTCACACAAATATTTCATTCATTGTATTAACAGCCTCCCTCTCCTGAGAAGAAAATGATATGGATACACTGCAACATGTAACACGAAGACAATATTCATATTGTTCCCGATCTAGAATATGATAAGCTGGAGCCATTAATCTATGCAGGGAGGCAACCATGAAAGGACTCAGGGAAGAATGTCACCGGCGCGGGATGGCAGTGTTGCTCTCCAATAAGAAGCAAGTTCATCACTAAGGATGCGTCGCTGCAATTTGAATGAGCGTGACATTAGCGTAAGAGGGAAGTGAAACACCTGCTGCTACACCGCCTTCCATCCCCACCACTCCCCTTACTCTCCTCTCCTGCCTGTTCTGACCTTTTCCCTCCCCTAGTCCACAGGTCAGGAGGGTAGAGCTCCGGAAAGGAGAGAGTTCAACTCCTAACAAAAAACTGTGTATATTTTATTCTCTATGAGTTCATTTTTTTTTTTTTCTGATCTTTGTATAGCACGCAAAGGGTTCATTTAAATGGCTCTCACTATTCAGGTGTGTGATTCATGTGACATTCCCTTCATTATCTCCAGTGACTCTTCTTGATCTGAAAGTGACTGACAGATCGATCTAATGCTACAGCAGCAAAGGAGTCGATTTCAGTTCCTCTCATTTTTTAAGCATGTGGTATTGTGTGGTATTTCTTCCACCCTCTCCCACACCTGTCCCCGTATTCTATTAGTGAATGAATGATTCTACTGATCCAATGGCGCTGCAACAAAGGAGTCGTGTTGACCACTGTAAATATCATCATTGTCTGTCAACCTTCTTTTCTGCACCGCACGTATAGGTTTTTATAATCACTATTCGATATATATATATATATATATATATATATATATATATATATATATATATATATATATATATATATATATATATATATATATATATATATATATATATATATATATATATATATATATATAAACAAGCTATTTATGTCTTAAATGAAATATGCCATACTTCTCTCAGAACTATCTATGACCAGGACAAGAAGCATCTGACGCCCCGAACTCGCTGGGAAAGAACATGTTTACATAAAAAGGCGAAGATCCTGACACCTAGTGGAACGAGAGATTCTGTCTCCTTCACTACAGTAGCCCGCAAACGAGTATGCATGAAGAACAAGACCAAAAAAACTATGAAGAGTTATAAGGCAGCAAGTGAATGTAATGAAGACTGGCATGTACCAGAGGGGTGAAAAATGTGTTTCATGAAATAGTCTTCAGGTGGAAGATAACTGCTTGGCACAAGAACATTACTGCATGCGTGACACGTCAAAATATATCACCCGATATTTTCAACTGTCTACGTCAGTAAGAACAGAAAATAATCATATTGCATTGATTACTTTGTGACAGGCAGAGAGAGAGAGAGAGAGAGAGAGAGAGAGAGAGAGAGAGAGAGAGAGAGAGAGAGAGAGAGAGAGAGAGAGAGAGAGAGAGAGAGAGAGAGAGAGAGAGAGAGAGAGAGAGAGAGAGAGAACGATTAAGTTTAATCACACAGGAACAGATTTACTAAGTGTTTAATAGGACGAAACACACACACACACACACACACACACACACACACACACTGTCCTAAACACGGGATCACTTAAGCTAACGCGGGAACATCTGGTTCAGGGAAGTAAATTGACCTTCCGTTTGGCCATTTATGTGTAATCCTCCCATACAGAACGTTCACCTGCCACGTGTCTGTCACCTGTGCGAGGCCTAAGTTGCTGCGCTGGGGCTGCCCACCACGAGATCTCACCTGGCACTTGATAAACCTGTGAGCAGCGTTGACTGAAATGTGATCGCTTTGTACGGATGTATGGGCGGGGAAGACATTTCTGCCCCGGGACAAAGTTCAGGGAATACGAAGGAATTGTAACATTCATCTAAGCCAGTTGTTCTTTGTGTTTGTTAAGAATTATCACTCATTCGGTACTCGAGACACGGAGAAGTAGTATTATCTGGCTCTCTTCAGAACATAAAATCACTCCTTGACATCCTCCCTTCACTTCTTTCTTTAACGATATAGATACTTCTCCTCGTCTATAATTATCGTAATTATTTACCTGGTCAAACCGTTCCTTGATAATGAAACATATGGACATAAGTAACTTTTATTGGTAGTCTTCAATATTTTAAACTAAACATTTCCAAACATAAAAACCATCTGACGAAAATAAACTCTTCTTAATGATAACAAATATAAACAAAAACATAAGATAAGAATATAAAGGAAGCTTCATGAAGCCAGTAGACCTACATGTAGCATTCACTATATAAAGAATACATACTTAAAACCCCTACCATCCCTACTGGTAAACACTAGAATTCTCTGCGTGCTTTTGTACTTCGTTCTGTCTATAACTTCATTTTTTTCGTGAAGAAAGTTTCAAGATACTTCACAATGTAACTTTGGACTTGATTTCGAATTGTTCTCGTAATAGATGACGCTTTCAATGTTTTTTTTTTTTTATGCCCTTAGCCAGAACCCCTCTAACTAGAACTGAATGAATAAATAAACAAATAAAGTATTCAGAGGCTCCCTAGAAGATAAAAGCCATACATACATCTCCTAACATTGTCAGTAGCACTCCACTATGCTCTTGGTAGCAGTCACAGAAAATTATATGAAAAGTCACTATCATTCCATCTCTTGCCCAGACTGTCCTATCTCCGGAGCACAGACAGCGGAAACAGAGACGCTTCCCAAATAAATTACATCTGAACAGCAGCGTACGCAACAGATATTTAACAAGTCACTTAGTGTCGTGTATCAAATTTTAATAACGCCAGTCCAGTTCAGGCGTCAGATATATAGCGGCAGGGAGCTGAGGGGTGAAAGGTGGGAGGTTAGCAGAGTGGGGAGACGGACCTGGCCAATTTTGACTGCTGCTGTTGCTGCTGCTGCTGCTGCTAATACTGTCGTCACTAATACTGTTGCTGCTAATAATAATAATAATAATAAAGTAACAATAATACTAACAATATTATGACACTTACCTTAAAGAGACTTTGACTCATTGCACGTAAAACTACACCTGGCATTTTTGTGCATTGGCCTCTTTTATACAAAAGCCCTTTGTGTGTTGGTTGCTCTGTAATCCCAGTTAGGATGAGTCCATTTGCCTTTTTATTGTGATTCAGGGAAAGTCCCTCACATCACCCGTCAGTTTGCCATTCTGCCAGTGTAATCCTCCACTATGGTAAGAAAAGACTAACCACTTCATTTTCCTTCGTGTTCATCCTCCTGTTTATTATAATTAAGTTATTAAGTTCCTCAGCGCTGTGAAGTTCCCTTTGGCTGCTAAACTCTTTCCAGTCAGCACGGCGTTTACTTTCCTATTTTTTTATATTCCACTCTAATACACTAACGTGGGCAGCCTCAGGTATTGTTAGGTGGTGATTGACAGACACAGGAACAAGAATCATAATTTTGAAGAACTGCTCCCTCCCGGAATAGTCTCGTGCCAGTGTGTACAAGAATTCGTGCCTCACTGAAGGTATGTATAATTTGCTGTGTCGTAACGGAGACATTGATTTAACGTAGAACTGGCAGCAAACTTTGCTAATCGCATTTCTGGGTAAATGCCAAGCTCATCCATGACCTATGCAGAAAAGACTCTTCCTTAATACCAGTGCGTAATTCAAGACGACACATTTGCAACACACGTAGGATCTTATCTTGTTGAAGGTCAAAAGTTGTCTGTCAATGGTCTGTGAGTCACCGTGAGTCTTCGTTTTCTTTTATGTCCATCTATCTTTATCCACAGCATTTAGCTCATCACAATGCACAAAACGTCAAAAACCTAACATAAAAACATGAGCGATGCTGCAAAAAAGAAAGTTGGGCCTACACGTGTCAGTTCATGTAGGTGAATAATACATGGTGGTGGAAAGGCCTCTTACATTGCCAACAATATCCTCTTCCTGTGGCACCCTTTCGTCCCCCTTTCGTCCACCATGACTGGCAACCCACGTGTAAGGTCATACTCATAAAACTGGAATAGCATGAGTAATTAGGAATCGACACTTTAATATATAGTTTTAGGGACGATTAACTACAGTATATAATGGGACTAGTAAATAACAACTCCACTACAAGGGCAGTCTGAATACTAAGCAATGACACTGAGTCGAATCAAAAAGCTATTCATGTTCTTTCTTCTCTTCACCTCCTGTATGCTATAATCGTTTTCATCAATCTAGAAATTCTCTCTCTCTCTCTCTCTCTCTCTCTCTCTCTCTCTCTCTCTCTCTCTCTCTCTCTCTCTCTCTCTCTCTCTCTCTCTCTCTCTCTCTAGTGATTTCCTTTCCTTTTTCTTTTAAGCTCTCTATATTTCATATGTAGGTGGTCGGCACAGATTTTATATTTCTTCTACATTTTCTACTTTTTTATACTGTGCACTTGAACTGTTTCCATTCGCTTGCGTAATAAAAAATAAAAAATGTATTGCATTTTTCAGATCTCTCATCTACCTCCACTCAGTTACAGTATTTTCATCATGTATTGTACAGCTATTGTATCACACTGTCACATACGTTGCATTTATTCTACTGATATTGCAGCACACTATCTCATTGACACGTGCCTGCGTCATTTCATTGCTATTTACAAAAAATATCTCATTTTCAGCCGAGAAATTTACAACTATTATCCGTGGTTCATATTAGATCGTTATTATTTTTATGTATCCTGTTTCGTTTATCTTTTCGGTGACAGGAGAGTAACGGCAGACCAAATTCCACTGAGTCTTGCTGATCCTGTTGTTCTGACTTTCAAGAAGTTGTGAGAATCGCAGGTGTATCCTGAGTGTCTGTGTCAGGCCTTCAGTCCCCGGCGATGGCTCTCATGTGACTGTTCATCCCTCATTCAGATACATTTCTCAGCATTTCCGTGATGCCCTAAAACTGATTATGACATCTATTTAGTTGTCTGTCTATTTATTTTGTATCTGTTTATTATTTTGTATCTGCAGTGATACATAAGAGCATAAAAACATAAGGAAAGTTGTAAGGTGGCGTAGATGTAACAGGCCTTGTATTACAACACGTGGTAGTCCTTGTAATGGGAGGCAGTTCCTGTAACACGTGGCAGTTCCTGTAGTGAGGCATCGCACTTGCCTTTATCTTCTTATTACCCAAAAAGATTTTACGATGTTATAGTTAAAAGTTTACGATTAGATGCCGAAAACTACCTTGAGGTGATGGTAAGCACATATACGGTCATTTATCATACTGTAATTCAGGAGACAATTTAGCTGCTTTTCGCACGTAATAATTACAGGACAGCGAATGGCAGTATAGTCCTCCCGTGTGGATATAATCATAGCTTTACTAAAACTCTTCACGTGCATCTGTCACAGGCCAGTCATTCGATGCGATGAACTTTCAAATTCTTAAACTCCATCTTGTTGATCACTTATTATTTACAATGACCACTTGCGAAAATAGAACACATCACTATTAC
Organism: Scylla paramamosain; assembly: GCF_035594125.1. Lineage (NCBI taxonomy): Eukaryota > Metazoa > Arthropoda > Malacostraca > Decapoda > Portunidae > Scylla > Scylla paramamosain. The sequence goes on along the minus strand of NC_087171.1, from coordinate 7,976,159 downwards.
ATGTGTCACAAAACGTATTTCTTTATCGCAATTATTATCTATTAACATTCTGTATTATTTGATCTCACCAAATATTCTTTCTTTCTTTCAAAGCATGTGTTGATAATTTTGTCTCAGATTTGTTATCTGTTTTCTTTCATTCATTTATATTTTGTAACTTCTAATTTTCACTTGTTTCTTTCTATTTTTATTTTTATTTTTTTCTCATAATTTTCAGTTCTTAAAGCATCAATTACTCCTTCCTTTATAATCGCAATCTCTTAAATTTTGCGTCACATTTCTTTCCATTGAACATTTTTTACATCTACACCATTTACCCTTTTTTTTTCTTTACACTTCCTTTGTTCCAAATTTATGAATTATATATATATATATATATATATATATATATATATATATATATATATATATATATATATATATATATATATATATATATATATATATATATATATATATATATATATATATATATATATATATATATATATATATATATATATATATATATACGAGTATATACATATATATATATATATATATATATATATATATATATATATATATATATATATATATATATATATATATATATATATATATATATATATATATATATATATATATATATGTATTTTTTTTTTTCGTATACTGTTCCCTAGAATCAATCTATAAAATTCTCATTTATATTTTTCTCGCAATGATCAATTTTTACCTTGTTTCTCTCTCATGTCTTAATTACTTCTATCTAGAAAATACACAATTCTTCGCTTTAAATGATTTTCTCTCACGTTTATCTATCATTTTTCTTTTAACAGCAAACTTTTTTATTCCATTTTGCGTTCTTCCCTCGTTCTCAAAGCTCAGACAATCAAAAGTTCTTCCTTTGATATGATCCATCATTTTTCCCAATGAACCTTGTTTTTTTTTTTTTTTTTTTCAGTTTTCATTCAGTTCTTATCTATTTTCCTTCGTTTTTATTTTTTTAGTACTCGCAACTATATCATCCATCATTCTTTTCTTCACTAGTAAAATCCACCCATGATTTTCTCTTACTTTTTCATCACTTAAATTTTTCTTTCAGTTTACGTTTCTTTTCATTCGTGTTGAAGCATCTAGGTCGTACATTATTCAGTCTTTTCTGTGTTGGTGTTTGTATGTCTGTGTGCTGTGTTACACCGCACTAGTGAAGAAAGCACAATAACTGACCTTTAAATACTAAAAATACATAAGTAGCGTCTCTCCACGTACAGTTTTTCACCCCCAAATGTCTGTTCTACCTGCAACATTTTTTACGCAATTTTATGCATGTTCGTGTATCTTTGTTTCACTTAACACATCCGACTTCGATATCCCAGACTACATATTCATTTTTTTTTTTTTTTTTTTTTTTATGTTTCTGATTAATATCGAACATTGAATTTCAGTACAATCACCCACCCACACACACACACACACACACACACACACACACACACACATAAATACATAGACATGCGGCCCAAAAAGACAGTGTAAGTGAGAGGAAAAACTGGCTAAGTTATGTTAAAAAAAAAAAGTTAAAAAGGCAAAAAATAAATAAATAAAATAGATAAATAAAACGGAGGTCAATTTAGTTCCGGAAATATCACAATAGTTCCCGCTTGAAACAGTTTAAGTCATAGGAGAGGGGAAAAGCAGAAACAGTCTGAGAGTTTCGGGGTTTTACCTAAGCAATAATATTGTTCAGTCTATTTAACATACTCCGCCCTTTGACAACAACCTCCTGACGCAGCTGTCATCACCACGAGGGAACTGCGACGCCGTGAACGGCAGCGTGAACTTTGCAAACACTCAGAAAAGAAATGGTGCGACTGGCTGACCGTTGCCTGGTGACCTTGCAGTAATGGGTTCGACTCCCTCGTCTGAAGCAATACGTACGTTACTCATCACCTTTTATCACCACCACCACCACTACCACCACCATCATTGCCACCACCACCACTGTCACCACTACCACCACTACCACCCTCCACTACCACCACCATCATCACTGTCACCACCCCCACCACCATCACTGTCACCATCACTATCACAACCATTATCATCATCAATCATCCCATGCATCGATACTATTAAACTTAAATTGACAAGGTAACATTTAAAAAGAGAGATAAGAAGAAACAGATTGACTAATAGAGTGTTGGATAACTGGAACAGACCGAACTGTAATGTTGTTGGTGCAGAGTCAACAAGGAGCCTCAAAAAGATTAGATAAATTTGTGGATAGGAAGAACAGGTGGATATACGTAAACTAACTTCTTACAACTTTTCTTGTGTTACTTTCATGTTCGAAATCACCATTTGGCCTCTGAAGTGCTGACTGTTTAATAGTTAAACAGTTTATTAAGAAAGCTATATACATGAAGTAATTAGTGTAGGTACATTACAGTTAGTTACAATACAAGATGATACAATACAATACAACCTTATATACTGACTGCCACGTGTTATATAATACAGGGGCTGTTACGTTTAGGCTAGCTTGCAACTTTCCTTACGTTCCTATACTCTTACGTATCACTGCAGGTACAAAATGATAAAGAAATATAAAGCAAATAGACTATTCAATAAATGTTATATTCAGTTCCGGAACATCAGGTCAATTTATCGAAATGAGGGATGAACAGGCACCATGAGAGGCCATCGCCGGGAAAGATTACTCAATTTTCTCAGTATAGATGAGGATTCGTTAAGACCAATAGCTTATGGCTCCTGTATTCCTTATGTGCTGTACTTCACGAGTGCCGCCAATTCGACCCCCTCCGATCCCCGACCTAAGGCACAGCAGGTGGTGGCCCGGGCCTTCATTTGTATCCACTTATCGGGAAAACTGCGAAAGTTCACCTTATTGCTTCTCCTTTTTACGAGCTGAGATATATTAAGGATGAGGGTCAGGATATCACCTCTCAGATCTATGACACTGGGACTTCCTGGGTGCTTCTTCTTCCTTCTTCTTCTTCTTCTTCTTCTTCTTCTTCTTCTTCTTCTTCTTCTTCTTCTTCTTCTTCTTCTTCCTCTTTTTTCTTCTTCGCTCACACTTTTGTTTTTTGTTTCTTGGAATGAAGTGAAACGATGCTGTCACTTAAGTCCCAACTAGTTTTGGAAGATGGGCAGAGAGAGAGAGAGAGAGAGAGAGAGAGAGAGAGAGAGAGAGAGAGAGAGAGAGAGAGAGAGAGAGAGAGAGAGAGAGAGAGAGAGAGAGAGAATTGAATTTTGACAACATAATGCTCTAAAAACCGTCTATACGTAAACAGCAAGAATAGAAGTAGCGATTGTGGAGGTGACGGACGCAGTGGCTGTGGTGGTACTGCTGGTGGTGGTGGTGGTGGCGGAAGCGGTGGTTGTAGTGGTGGTGGTGGTGGTGGTGGTGGTGGTGCAGCCACCCCTTCTGATGGACAGGTCTGGCTGTGTATCTGTCAGGGACCCAAATCAGTCTCCACCACAGAAACTGACTGGGCTTTGAAGGCCGCCAACCCTCCGCTCACTTTAAAGTCCACACCTGTATATACCTACGATGAAATTTCTCTCTCTCTCTCTCTCTCTCTCTCTCTCTCTCTCTCTCTCTCTCTCTCTCTCTCTCTCTCTCTCTTTCTCTCTCTCTCTCTCTCTATCTATCTATCTATCTATCTATCTATCTACCTGTATTTATATATTTATCTATTTATCTCTCAACCCGAGTCTGAAATGCATATTCTCTCCTCTGCAGGAGGCGGCGACGCGGGCCTTCCCGGTCCAAGATTCGTCGGACAGATTGAGAACGTGACAGTAGCGGCGGGACGCAACGCCGTGCTCACCTGTACCGTGGAGCACCTCAGAGGGTATAAGGTGAGTGAGTGAACGAATGAGTGACTGAGTGATTGAGTGACTGCGTCTTTACACGCTTCACTTAGAGGTAAAGTAGTGTGTGTTCAGCTGAAAGAAGAGCTGCACTGCTTGGTTCAACAAAAACAGTTTCTCGATCTGAAGAGTCTGTCTTATATTTTCATCTGTGTATATAGCTTGCAACAGCCTTACGTGTTGGCTTTACGTGACGCGCTAGTAAAGTACAGCCAGGTAGCACAGGTTCAATACATATGTATTTTTTTCCTTAGTGTTTTTTTCCCATCGTCCTAGTGATCAATGCGCGTTCAAAGAAAGTAAGAAAACACTAAACACAGATTCCCAATAGCAAGATACAAAAAAAGGCAATAAGTCTAGAACAAAAAATACAGAAGAAAAAATAAACAAAAAAATGGAATTGATCTGAAAAAAAAAAAAAGACACCAGCTCTTACTTCTAAAACATTATCAAAGGCACAAAGGATTAAGGCAAGGGAGTCTCGTGACGCAGAGAAAAGATATGAAGCTAGCAAGCCCAGCAGAACAGGAACCATCAACATAGCGATGGAAACTATACCGTAGGAGGAGCAGTACTGAGGCAAACCATAACGGATTGAAGAAACACATGAAGACACTAAATACACTCAAACCACGTTCTACACTCAAACGCTGGAACTGCTTGGGACTGTAATAGGAGAATGAGGGACAAATTTCAAGATACTGGCAACTATGGCCAAAGGGATAACGCCAACACCAGCTAAGGACACACACACACACACACACACACACACACACACACACACACACACACACACACACACAGGTAACAGACACGAACCAGCGGTGGAGGTAACAGTAGCAGCAGTGGCAGCAGAAACAGCAGGTGCTTAAATCAGTGTGTGTGTGTGTGTGTGTGTGTGTGTGTGTGTGTGTGTGTGTGTGTGTGTATGTATGTGTGTGTGTGAGTATAAAGTTTGGCAGTCTGACAGGTTGATTCTCCTGCTGCGTCAATTTCAAGGACGAGTGAGGGTTAGGGCGACTCGAACCTGGCTATTCTCTCTCTCTCTCTCTCTCTCTCTCTCTCTCTCTCTCTCTCTCTCTCTCTCTCTCTCTCTCTCTCTCTCTCTCTCTCCCTTTCTCTCTCTTTTTTCTTGCCTTCCTTTTCCCTCCTTCTCGCCATCTCTCTCTTCTTTCCTTTCTTCCTTCCTTCCGAAGTGCAGAGTTAGTACGCACGTAAATCAGAGAGAGAGAGAGAGAGAGAGAGAGAGAGAGGGGCACGAAATCGTCGGACGGTGAATATAAGACACTAAACAATAAGATGATAAAAAAAGAGGTCAGTTCCTATATTTTCTTTTATTATGAAGTGATACAGCGCACCACTTTCCTACTCCATCATTTGTTTTGTTTTATCGCCAGTCGTTGTATATAATTCTATTGTGAAAGTCATTTGATATTTTTTTGTTTTTTAGTTTTCTTTTCACTTATTTTCTAGTCGTCCCCTGTAGTCGTGAATTTTAGAGTCGTGTACACGTTATTTGCTTTATTTTGTGTGTGTTCTTTTTTTTCTCTCTCTCTCTCTTTCTCTTTCTCTCGCTCTCCTTTTTTGTTGCGCTTTGTATGAATTTCATAATTCTGGAAACACTGTCCATTGTCAGCATAATTTATGTACGCCGAAAATTAAAGGAACGTGTACTGAAGCTTCACCCCCGCCGCCGCCACCACCACCACCACCACCGACACCAGCACTACCACCGCCGACACCTCAACCATCATCATTTTCACCATCACCAACACCACATCCATCATCACCATCATCACCAGCATTACCAGCATCGCCATCACCATATCTACCTTCACCACCATTGCTACTGTCACCCCTACCATCACCACTATCATTACTATCGCAAAAGTTACCACCACTATCACCACTGTTAATTTCACCATAACCACCATCACTACCATCATCACCATCTTCACCGTCACCGCCACCATTGTCATCACCACCATCACCACCACCACACCTACGCACAGCCAGCGCTCCACCACTCCTCACCATCACCTCACCTTCACCGTCGGAGTCACCGCAGTTCATTATGAGAAAGAGGCGCAGTTTTTTTCATAATTAGTAATGGAGATGACTCAATTCCCCGCACCATCCCGGATATTGTTGGCAGCGCGGCGGGAGGGAGGGTCCGGCGGCTTTCCGTGGCCTGTGCCTGGCTCTCCTTCACCGCCTCGTCCAGGAGCGGCGCTAACACCACACAAATCTGTGCGTCAGGCCAAATACGCGCCGGCGACATAGTTAGTTAGTCAGATGCTTACTCACCACAACAGCATTACACGTACATCATTATGATAATTGAAAGTAAACAGTTGGATGGCCCAACAAACTCTAATTGCGTTTATAAAAATTAAACCACTAAAAATAATTCCACTTAAACTTCAGCTTACCTAAAAGCACTTTAAAATATTCTTGAAAATATAAAAGCTAACCGTTAAAAACTATTCCCACTTACAGTACCCGATTTAGAACGTTAGGTTTCTCTGACAGTAAATTTATACCGGAGCTTTTACAAATAGAGCGATAGTTTACTGGAAGAGAGTCAATCCTCACGTTGTTAATCCCGAGGGAGGTTTTAAAAGATTACGTAAGTCTATGTGATAGGGATCTGTTGGGTATTGGTATGTTTCACACGTGTGGGCCTGCTTCCTTCTTGTTATGTCTTGTTATAAGGTGATAAAGTTACAAATATTTTCACAAAACACTTCCTTTTCCTTGACATGCGTATTTTTCTTCTCATTTTTTTTTCACTCTTAAATAACTAGAAATCATTGTTAATATGTACTTTTTTTTTTTAATAATTAGTTCACTGCTTTTATGTCATCATGTTTTGCGGCTTAAGTATGGTCTAATAGGCTTAAGGCAGTCAGATGTTCCTCAGCAATGAATTTGGAATAGTATTTTTTTCTTTTCTTTCTTTTCACACACGACAGGCGGGGGAGTGGCTTGATGGCTTGCCGCTTCCTGCCGTGAGCCACTTTGGGAGGGAGGGAGCGTGAGCGTGACCATGCATCTTTTCACTTTTTTATACCCAGTCAACAAGAGCATATAGTTCTGTCGATACCTACGCAGGGCGAACATCTGGCTTTTTAGAATGCTGGGATCAAGGCATGATGAACTAGAGGCGTAGGATACATGCTTTCTGGTAAACTCTGGAACTCCCTGCCTGCTTTTGTGTTTCCTTCTTCCTATGACTCGAACTCTTTTAACAGGGAGGTTTCAAGACACTTATCCTCCTTTCTTTGGGGTCCGCACCTCAGTGGGGCTTTTTTTTTCCTTTTTTTTTTTTTTTTTGTCCTTAGCCAGTACCAGAAAAAAAGTTTCAGAGAATTGTAAAAGTGGTCGGATATTAGATCAGTAAGTGAGATCGCAATGGCTCCACTCGCGTCCATGGACAATTGGTCTTGCTGGCTGATATGACAGTGCTAGTAATACATTTTCCAATTCTTGTAACGACGGTGGAGATGGAACAAGTTATAGTCATGGTAAAAAATCGAGTAACATGCCGTGTTCCCTTCTTGTGTGTTCAGAGTTTTCCCTCAATCCCCAGTTCTCTGATATGTTAAGAATCTATCAAGTAGCAGGTTTCGTAAATCAGCAGATAGGAGTAATTAAGATCAAGGGAAAACGCAAAACACAGTGGAAGGAAGTGCAGCAGGTACCTTAACATTTGGTCACAACATAACCTATTATTGATACTGTTGGTGATAGTGATCGTGGTGATGGTGATAAAGGTAACATTGTATTTACTGATTATGAAGATGGTGGAAAAAAATATATGATGGTGGTAATGGTAGTGGCGACAAAAGCAATGTAAACAAGATCCTTAGAGTCAGTTATATGAAAAGAAGCAATTGGATGAAGCTTAATAAAGTTAGATTCAATAAATACAACGAAACTGGTTCCCAAATAGAGTAGTACATGACCGGAATACACTCAGTAATCAAGTTGTTAGTGCCGAGCCAATAAGGAGCTTGAAAAGAAAAGTACAGTACTTGAATTTATGCATAAAGATCAAAGATGGATATAGGTTTATGTTTTATAGGGGTACGTTAAGTTCTGTTGGCTTTTTGCAGCGTCCCTTATATGCTTACGATAGCGGTAGTGGTGGTGATGGTGGTGGCGATGTTGACAGCTAAGGTGAAGGTGAGCAAGACAATGAGTAGTGAGTGTCGTGGTGGTGACAGTGGTGGGAATAGTCAATAATCATGGCAAGAACACTTTATTATTAATCTCATAATCATCAAGTTGATCTACTATGTATAAAACAATTTCAGTGTTCTTATAATGTCTTAGCCTGACATTTGTTTCCCAGCCTGAGGGGTAATGGAAAGGTGTCAAAATAGCTCCCACCTGGCGCGCCGCCCCCTCTCCCTTCCTCCATTATGAACGTTTGATGTCTGGTCTTACTGACACCACAGTAATCACATGAACCATGAAACTTATATTCCACGTAATCTAAAAGCTAAACATCTACAAACAGTACACTTTCTCCACGAATGGTTCGTAAAATATGCAGCGTGTGAAGGGACGGACAGGAGGAGGCAGTCAGTGCTATGCCTGTGTGTCGCGTGATTCTGGTAAAATAACGGTTGATAACTAAGGCGCCTATGTAGATATGCCACTAAATATTTACTTTTTTTTTTCTTTCGTATTTAGATCTGTCTGCTCGCATGTATCTCCACTCGTGCTATTCTCTCTCTCTCTCTCTCTCTCTCTCTCTCTCTCTCTCTCTCTCTCTCTCTCTCTCTCTCTCTCTCTCTCTCTCTCTCTGTATATATATATATATATATATATATATATATATATATATATATATATATATATATATATATATATATATATATATATATATATATATATATATATATATATATATATATATATATATATATATCATTCCTGTGCTCAGCAGCTCTGGTCGCATGAAATGAAAAAAAATCGAGCATCCACATCGAGCATCAGTGAACAGCGGATCTGCCGAGATGACAATCAGCCAGACACTATTCTCCTCGTGTATGGCGCTCCTGTCCGGCCTATCATGTTTCTACTCGCATCCGTTTCGCTCCACAGGAAAACGAGTCTATTCATTATAGGGATGGTATATTAAAACCTTTTCATCTATGGTTCCTATAATAGACGCCACAAGCCTTTGAAGTCTGTTATAGTGAAGTGGTGCTCGTTGAGGTGGTGGATACGGTGGCACGTGGAGTTGTGTATGCACCGTATTACAAAAGAACACATAGGATGAACAAATAGCAACATAGCTGGTGGTTCTTGAAAGGTTGTTTGTGAGAAGTCCCAGTGTCTTATCTACAGTAGATGTCGGATAGTACAGGTGAAGTCTCCTCACCTATCGGTTCCTCCAGGAGTGGTAATGAAGAGTTTTTTAGTAAAAGGGAAGCATAGTTTGAAAAAAAAAAAAAAAAGAAAGAAAAGAAAAAGAAAAAGAAAAAGAAAAAAAAAAATATATATATAATATATATATATATATATATATATATATATATATATATATATATATATATATATATATATATATATATATATATATATATATATATATATATATATATATATATATATATATATATATGTATATATATATATATATATATATATATATATATATATATATATATATATATATATATATATATATATATATATATATATATATATATATACAAAGACGGATTTAAAGGTAAGCAGCTAGGGAGATGCACTATGTAACAAAAAAATTGCATGAAAAAGTTTCCAGAAACAATATAGTTTGCCACTACCATAAAATATATCAAGCCACAGGAAAAGTGAAAAAAATCACTGAATAATTCGAAAGAGTTTAAATGTTATGAAGACATTGCATAGCATCTTAACTTCGATGAGGATATAAGTACTTATGTAGTCTGCTTGGGATGGAAGGGAAGGAAAAACAGATGTGCAGAAGCGACACAACAGTGAGGACGCGCAAGTATACTCATCTATAACAAGCAACGTGAATGAGACAAGGGAATCATCTGAACACTGGTCACTCCATCCAGTGTAATGTGGAAGGAATATGGCCTATATTTGGAAACGCTTTCCTCTCTCACCACGAATATTTTCAGAGGGCACAGAAGTGATTAGCCGGGTTCTCAATAATGTTTTTCCCGTTTATAATATGGAAATCCATTTAATCTGTCTCTAAAACCATAAAAAACACCCTTAAAACACGTGTCACTTCAACTAATAAAGCCTTTTGAAAGTAGTGGAGGTGCAGCGCAGAAGAGTTTCAGAATGTGGTTTTAACTTCGCCCTTCCCGCAACCCTAACGAGTGGCCGGCATCTGTGCGGAGGCTTTATCTGCTATGCTCTTCTCACTCCACTGACAATTTCAGCACGAGAAGTCAATGCAGACTGTCCACGGTTACAAAGCAAACACAGGAGAGAGACGGTGAATACTGCGTCTGGGAATGTAAGAGGAGAGCTTCAAATATCATTAGAGAGGCAGACAGACAGACAGACAGAAGTTACCCTGGTCTGTCTGTCGCTCTCCTGTGTAATTAAGCATCCAGTGAGAGGGTCAGGGAAAAAAAATAGTCGTCCCGCCATAGGTTCCACGGGGATACATGCAGATGATGCACTTTTGCCCCGCGCCATGAGGGGAAGCATGGCGCCGCGTGATTAATGACGAAGGCACATTAATAATCCCTTGGTTAGTCTGTCACACACGAGCCTCTGTCTGATGTAAGATGCTTCAGGCGTCCGTCAATCATCCTCAGTCTCCCTTTGCTACTCTTGGCGTGCTACCTTCAGTATAGACACAGCTGGCTGCTCTTATAACCCTCCATCTTCCCCACTGTCCTTACGTATGGTGATTGGTGAGTCCTGAGTTGCCTTGCTGCAATCCTTTCCACTGCGTCTTGAGTCTTCCCTCGGTCTTAAGTCCTCTGGTCTGCTTATAATGATCTACTTCTGCAAGGAGACTGCCTGTAGCTAAGTGGACTAAATGGATTAAGAAGCACAAAACGCAGTGGGGAAATGAGTTGGATAGGTTACCTGACTGCACTTTCTCTTTGTCTGTCTGTTTGTCTGACTGTCTGGCTGACGGGATGGATAGATGGATGGATGTTTCTCTGTCTTCTGACCATAACTGTGCATTCTCTCTCTCTCTCTCTCTCTCTCTCTCTCTCTCTCTCTCTCTCTCTCTCTCTCTCTCTCTCTCTCTCTCTCTCTCTCTCTCTCGTTTACAATTCCTCCACTTTCCTCCCTCCCTGGTCCATATTCCCACATACACTCCCCTTCGTCTTCCTCCTCTCTCCCCCCTTTCCATTCCCTAATCCGTTCTCTTCGCCTCTATATCAATTCCTTCTCCTATACACTCACTTATGTAACCATCAAACTCCCTCCCTTGTCCATATTTCCACGAACATTCTCTTTGCCTTCCTCTCCTCTATCTATTTGGCTCCTCTTTCGATTCTTTCGTCTATTCTTTGCTCCTGTGTCTATTTTTCTATCATCTATAAACTCATTTCTGGCCCCTTTTCCTCTCTCTCTCTCTCTCTCTCTCTCTCTCTCTCTCTCTCTCTCTCTCTCTCTCTCTCTCTCTCTCTCTCTCTCTCTCTCTCTCTCTCTCTCTCTCTCTCTCTCCTTTACAATCACTTTTCTCCCACCTCTCTTTCTCTAAGTACTGGTGTATATCTCTACACACACACACACACACACACACTATAAAGCACCACATCCCTCTCTCTCGCCCTCCACACCACACTCTACTCCCCCACTCTTCGTTTCCTTACTCCTCACGTGAGCCCCTAGAAAGAAATCCACACTTATCCATATTCATCCATCCATCTCTCTCTCTTTCTCTCTCCTCTTCCCCTGCAGGTGGCGTGGGTGCAGGTAGAGACGCAGACCATCCTCACCATCCACACGTCAGTCATTACTCGGAACCCGCGCGTGGGCCTGAGTCACGAGGGCCACAATGTGTTCCGTCTGCACCTGAAGGAAGTGACGGAGGCGGACCGAGGCTACTACATGTGCCAGATGAACACCGACCCGATGATCAACCAACAGGGGTTCCTGCAAGTTGTGGGTGAGAGAGAGAGAGAGAGAGAGAGAGAGAGAGAGAGAGAGAGAGAGAGAGAGAGAGAGAGAGTGTGTGTGTGTGTGTGTGTGTGTGTGTGTAGAAGTTAATTTGAAAGTAGACAGGGGAAATGGAGAAGTGATAAGAATGAAGATAAATGGAGAAACAAGAGTGAATAAGTGGAAGAAAAGTGAATCAGTTGAAACTATAGCGAAATATATTACACAGAAGGGAAGAAAAGAGAGAGAGAGAGAGAGAGAGAGAGAGAGAGAGAGAGAGAGAGAGAGAGAGAGCCTATGTACTCGTATATGTACACGCATATTGAGTTGGCATACATAATACATAAGCATAATATACCTGTGTCTGTCTATGCATGTATGAGCTGCAAGCAAGCGTGTCTCGTCCAGATGGTGGTGGTGGTGGTGGTGGCGGTGGTGGTGATGGTGGTAGAGAAGCAACAATTGTATCTATATGCACCAATTCTAAACAATCAATATATCCGCCTATAATATTAACAAACCCAGATGTTGCTTTTCTTTGCCATACCCCCGTCACCTGCAACTCTCTCTCTCTCTCTCTCTCTCTCTCTCTCTCTCTCTCTCTCTCTCTCTCTCTCTCTCTCTCTCTCTCTCTCTCTCTCTCTCTCTGTCCTGACCTTTATCCGCTTTCTCAACACTCACACGCACTCCCACACTCCCACGCAGTGCCTCCTGACATTGACGACTCTGCCTGGACTGGGGATCTGGTGGTGAGGGAAGGAACTAACGTGTCTCTGGAGTGCAAGGCGAGAGGGTACCCGCCGCCCACCGTCACCTGGCGCCGCGAGGACCCGCATGACCCCACCCAGCACTGTAGGTATAGAGGCTTGTATCTTGTCACTTTAAAGGGGCTGCCGTGGTCCAGTGTTATCGCGCGCAATTGGGGGCAGAAGAGTTAGTTCCCAGGCGCACGGGTTCGAATACTGGCCACGGTCCGAGGTTAAGAAAGGCATTCACTAGGGTTAATTGTTCTCATACTCGTATATGGCAAAACTAGACTTCTTCGTCGGCACTGATAGATCTGTGGAACCGGACGTAAAAACCGAAAAAAATAACCTTGAAATTTTAAAGACCATATTCTTGAACGTCTCTGTCTTATTTCGATTAATCCCTATAATCTCTAAAGGAATTTTTTGGGGAAGATTTTATACGGTGTTGTTATGATTGTAGTAGCAGATCAACAAGTATTTTGTACCATTAAAAGTTAAATTATCTGAGACGTTTGAAAATATGTACCAAAAACCTTAAAGGAATAGACTATGTACGTGATATTTGCTTTCCTTTTATGTTCCAATGCTATGAGGTTAGGTTAGACTAAGTTAGGTTAGGCAAAGTTAGGTCAAGTTAGTTTGGACATGTTGGGTTAGGTAAGTTAGAGTAGATTAAGTTACTCTTGTTAGGTTAGATTCGGTTTGATTAGTTAGTTAGGTTAGGTTAGGTCAAGTTACTTTGAACATGTTGGGTTATGTTAGGTAAGTTTAGAGTAGGTTAGGTTACACTAGTTAGTTTGGGTTAGGTTGGGTTAGGTCAAGTTAATTTAGACATTTTAAGTTAGTTTAGGTTAGGTGAGTTAGACTATATTAGGTTACACTAGTTAAGTTAGGTTGGGTTAGGTCAGGTTAGGCTACTGTACATACTTGTATGTACTGTACATACAAGTATGTACTGTATAAAACTATTTGATATAAATGACACCACTGTAAGATGCTATAGGACAGTCACCCTTCTCCCTTTCATCCAATTTTCTTTACGTTACTACTCTCTCTCTCTCTCTCTCTCTCTCTCTCTCTCTCTCTCTCTCTCTCTCTCTCTCTCTCTCTCTCTCTCTCTCTCTCTCTCTCTCTCTCTCTCTCTCTTACGTCCACCTATCATATTTGTCTCTTCCATTCGTCTTCCATTATTCTCTATCATTCTTTCAGCCTTCTTACTGCACCTCATAAACGGTTCACTCAACGAGGAAGGAAGGAAGGCAGGAAAGAAGAGAAGGAAAAAGAAAGGAAAAAGAGCACGAGAAGGGGAGAAAACGCCCGGAACGAACGTGGAGGAGGGGAAAAAAGAAAGTATTGAAGGGAAATGGAGTAGAGAGAGAGAGAGAGAGAGAGAGAGAGAGAGAGAGTTGGTGACGGGAGTGAGAGAGGGCGGCCACTAAGCACTGAAGGGGGAGAGATGAATTAGGAGTTAAATGGATTGGTAAGGGGAGGAAATGGTGTTCAGATTGAGAGTTAAAAAGAAAAAAAGACACCGACGAGTTTCACTGCAGAAAGAGAGAGAGAGAGAGAGAGAGAGAGAGAGAGAGAGAGAGAGAGAGAGAGAGAGAGAGAGAGATACATGAATAAACGGACGGCCAACACAGACAAGGACACAGAACAGAGATAGACAGGCAGACAAAATAGAGACACAAACAGGTAAAAAAAACAGAAAGGTACACAGCGAGAGACAGAGACACAGACAAACAGACAGGCAGACAGAAAAAGACAGAGACCAAGAAATGATGGTATTATTTCTACCGATCAACATATTCCAATTTTCAGGCAATATAATAAAGAAAAAATAGACAAAGAGAATAAAAAACAAAATTAAATCCCCTCTCATAAACGGAAAACGTAATAAAAAAAAATCTCACCTTCCTTCATTCGCTTTCCTTCAGAAATTCCCACATCTGAATCTTAAAAAGTACATTAAGAAAAATCTAGATAGGGGAGGTGAGACCCGAGGTTCGATACCCGGCGCCTGGAGAGGAAGAGAAACTCGTCTACTGCCAATTTCCAAGCGACCACATCTTTTACAGCTTCGTTAGGGAGGCGCCCCTAGTAGGTACTCGTGAAATATTGCAGGCGGCCGCAGTGTTCGTTGACAGCCAGACCGACAGATACACGGCTCATGCTGCGACACCCACCTTCCTAGCCCAGTCCAGCCCAGCCATGTCTCAGCCCCGTCCTTTGCCTTAAAATCACCTGTGGGCGGCGTGGTGTTACTCCACAGTGCATGTGTGTGTGTGTGTGTGTGTGTGTGTGTGTGTGTGTGTGTGTGTGTGTGTGTGTGTGTGTGTGTGTGTGTGTGTGTGTGTGTGTGTGTGTGTGTGTGTGTGTGTGTGTGTGTGTGTGTGTGTGTGTGTGTGTGTGTGTGTGTGTGTGTGTGTGTGTGCGTGCGTGCGTGTATGTATGTGTGTGTGTGTGTGTGTGTGTGTGTGTGTGTGTGTGTGTGTGTGTGTGTGTGTGTGTGTGTGTGTGTGTATCTAAACGCACGCTCATACCGACAGACGTTTTCTCTTACGATGAAACAATGCGAGTGAAAATAAATATAAGTGAATATGCGTGAATGCATTGACTGAACGCGCCAAGAGCCTGTGGTTGCAATGAGCGTTCTTGAGCCGTATGCCACCACAGACACTCACAACCTTAATAGTCGCGTCCGTTCAGAGGTGAAATTAAAAACCTTTCACCCACAGCGAGTCCCGAAGGAAGCATGTCATCTGGAAGAGCGAGGACGAGGAGGTAAAACAAACTAATATCACGCAGGAGACCGCGCAGGATGGAGGAAGACGGACAGCGGGTGGGGAAGAGGCTGAGACAAATGTCGGAAAAAGTATAATGTTTGCTCCCTCACGGCAAAACACGCCGTTGGCCGTACAAACAGCGGCACGCTCGCTAAACTCGTAAATTGTTTCCTGGACGTATTTAAATAGCAAGTGGTCTGAGCCTGAGAGGATGAAAAGGGCGAGAGAGAGAATGAGAGAGAAAGGGACGAGGGTTGAAGACAGAAACAGAGAGAAGGGGACGATAGCCTCGAAAAAATGGTGTTGTCTCATTGATACTCCTGTTGTGGAACCTGCAGCTTAAACGGGACATCTGACATAAGAACATAAATACATAAAAAAAATGGAGCTCATAAGAAGCTATCAGGTATACACGTCGCAGTCCCAGTATAAAACATGCCTACCTATCTCCACCCATCATTCCCTCTCATGAATTTGTTTTTATTTTCTTTCATACCTCACTATTGACTCACCACTAACAACCTGATTACTGAGTCTATTCTACTGATCTGCCATTTAATTCGAGAACCAATCTACTTCTTATCTTTTTTTAATCAAACTTTATGAAGCTTGAACCCGTAATCTCTTATCCCATCCTGATTACTGATCCTTGCGCCCTCTACCACGAGTGAAAGAAAGAAACCGCAAGACTGGCCGGGATCGTATGAGTAAATTTTCTGAGTCCATGCATCCCATCCTGTCATTCTCCCTCGCAGCTCACTTCTGGTATCGAGACACACTGCAATGTTTCCACCGCCCCTGACACGCTTGCAAGGACTCTATTTCAAGGATGAAGGATCCCTTTTCTTTCTTTTTTTTTTTGTGTGTGTGCTAGAAAACACAGGGTTGAGAAGAAAGCTGCCCTCCAAACAATGTCCCTCTTCCGTGGACGAAGGGGGAAAAACAGTAGGATGGACAGCCAAAGAAAACACAGACGGAAAAGACGGAAGGGAGGGAGAAAAAAAGAAAGAGAGAGAAAGAGAGGTGGGGTAGACAAAACATGGAAACGCAGCCTTCAGAAGGACTCCACACAGAGACAAAAGTAACTCAGTTAAGCGACGGTGGTTTACAAAGTCATATTGTACCAGCGACGGATCACCCCTAGTTTAATTTAATTACACGTTGGAGGGAGACAGGAGTGTGGGCGCGCGAGAGCAGTGAGAGGGAAGAGGGAGCAGGGAGAAAGAGAGAGAGAGAGAGAGAGAGAGAGAGAGAGAGAGAGAGAGAGAGAGAGAGAGAGAGAGAGAGAGAGAGAGAGAGAGAGAGAGAGAGAGAGAGAGAGAGACCCAGGCTGAAGCGAGGGAGTGGGAGTGACCGGTGCTGGTGCTAGTGCAAGGGAGAGGGAAAGGAGTGACTGGTGACTGGCAGCGGCTTGGGGACAGAAAGTCGACACTATCAAGTTTGGTGAGGATTGATGTGGCAGGACCGTGAGAGGCGCTGTGGCTTTACTGTGCACTGATGTGGCTTTATTTGGGGAGTCCGTGGAGAGGGACGAGGAGAGGGTGAAGAGGAGAGGGATGTGGGTACGGAAGAGAAGAGCTAGGAGTGACTGGGAAGAGGGAAAGGGCAGCGAGGAATGTAAGGAGAAGGAAGAGAGGTGACGGATGGAGAGAGAGAGAGAGAGAGAGAGAGAGAGAGAGAGAGAGAGAGAGAGAGAGAGAGAGAGAGAGAGAGAGAGAGAGAGAGAGAGAGAGAGAGAATGGGAGAAAGTGAGCTAGTGGATGCAGCTTCTTCTTGACGAAAAAAAAAAAAAGAAGAAAAATACAGCTTAGAAGAGAGGGTTAGAGTGTTGCCTTGGTGATGTGAGAAGACTGACTCTCTCTCTCTCTCTCTCTCTCTCTCTCTCTCTCTCTCTCTCTCTCTCTCTCTCTCTCTCTCTCTCTCTCTCTCTCTCTCTCTCTCTCTCTCAAAGAAACAAAGAGACCCACAGCCACCAGCACAGAGTCATGACGGGTGCACAGAACGGCAAGCAAAAGGATAATGACCGCAGGAATGACCACCACTAAACCCGCGGTAGGACGAACATACCTGCTTCTACAAAAATAAATAATGATAAAGAATGACACCTTCGCCTCACCCTTTCCCCCGCACGCTGGCATTAGGGCCTCGTGGTAAGCAGGAAGGAGAGTGAGAGCTGGAAAATCTGAACAGTTGCGGGTCCACTCTCCCTCCAGACTGGCAGGGCGTGAGAGGAAACTATTGTCAGAGGGATTCTAATGGAAGGACGGAAGGGAGAGGCACAATAAGCTTCTGGAGAGGGCGATTATGGAGGTGACGCCAAGCCAGGATGCACAGAGGAAAGGTGGACGCGTGAGTGTGAGTGTGAGGGAAGTGCATAGATTCTTGCAAGGACTAAAGTATTTATGTAGCTCTCCTGTGGTAGGGAAAGGAGGGATGATTCACCGAGGCAAAGAGTGGGAAAGTAAATCTGCGTGTAACTTTTTTTTTTCTCACTGTGCACGTGCAGGAGGTAGTGTGGTGCAAATGTTAGACTGGGAATAATGTTAAACGTTTGTATTGTAAGAATGTTGGCATGTAAATGGAAAAAAAAATCATTTGTACTCTTCTCAACATTTGTAAAACGTAAATTTCTCTCTCTCTCTCTCTCTCTCTCTCTCTCTCTCTCTCTCTCTCTCTCTCTCTCTCTCTCTCTCTCTCTCTCTCTCTCTCCATCTAGTGGCCTTGTTTTCCTCACAGATTTACTTTTGTCTCCATTGCTTGGTGATTTTATTAAAAAGAAAATGAGAAAGAAAAATTCTCGCCTACCGTCGAGTTCCTTGACATAGTTCAACACAGACGAGACATAACTAATGCAGAACAGGTTGTGGTACTATACGTCTTCGCTAACCGATGTCCACTGTCCGTGCCTGTCCACAACACATGCCGGACATTGTTTCCTAGTGCCGTTCGTTAACCTGGCGCTCTTGGGAGAGGCTGCGTTTCTCCAGAAGTCTGCCAGAAGAGCCTGAGGGTAAGGGACGTGAGCCACAGCTAAAGACTCCGAGGAGGCGGGAGGGGCGGTCGTCCGTGTGTGGGCACCGGCAAACTTTGTTCCCTGGAGACCCGCCGCCACCCGCACCAACGTGATTAGTCCAGCACCACGTCAGCGGGGCTTCCAGGCCTCTCCTCACCCTCTGCCCGGTTGCTTCACGATGCCACCACCAGCCAGGGACACATACTTTCAACCCCGCCCACAACAAAGCTCATGTACAAGGCTAATACAGGAAAGGTCCTCTTTTTTTTTTTTCTTTTTTTTTTTTTACCCAATTACGATGGTCTCGTGGAACAGCTGACATCTGATTACGTCTATACAAACTAAAGGAAGTATCAAGACACCTCCGGAACTAAACTGGCCGACTTCTTGGAATTTCCTCCCATAATCAACATTTTAGGAACGAAATATTGAACTAGCTTTTTTCTCCACAATTTCATGTCCTTAGCTAGACTCCATAACACATGAAAAGACAAAATTGATAACCTCAACACTCAGGAAGTGCCACCACACAGCTCCACTCGGCGAAAGGAAGCACGGGAGATTGGTGGCTGGAGGGTTAGTGGGAGTCGCAGGAAGGAAACACCTCGCCCAGCAGTAATTACAGAGGTGGCATATGACAGAACAGAACAAAACACTGATCTCAGCCCTCACGATGCGCAACCACAAAGTACCACTCGGTGTATGGAAGGACCAGAGAATAACGGGCAGGAAGGCAACACCTCTTCCGGCAGTAATTATAAACAAAAGTGGCACATGAGGAATTTATTTGATTTCGGGCGTATCTTAATTCCAGGTAGATCTTCCCTCCGTGTATTAGCGCTGGATCGCGGCTGGATTTTGTTGTCTCGTATATTAGGGAAACCAAGTACTATCCCTCATGCCTTGGTTTTCCCCGCAAGCCCTCTCCCACCTGAGAAAAGATATTACCGCTGTAAATAAGGGGAAAGAGGTAAATGGGCTGTGAGACGCGCGTGCGGTGTGTGTGAGCGGGATTAGGGGGATGTTAACTAACCCTAAGGGGCGCCGCTGAGATGTGTTGGGTTGCGGCGGTGGCTGCCAAGGGGAAGGAGACGAAGGGGAGAAAGTAAAGGGGACGGTTTCCAGCTTGTTTTTTTGAGTGCTTGAGTTGCAGTGTTCCCCGTATCTTTCCATTATTCCTTCCTTCTGAACACTGTTTTTTTGTTCCAGATTTTGAATATAGTGTTGCAGTGTTGGCGTTTTATTATTACTTCCAGGCTCCCTTGGACAATGAAGTTTCTTGTTCCAAGTTTTAAACACAGTGTTGCAATGCTGGCGCTTCATTATTCTTTTCAGTCTTCTTTGGACGCTAAGGTTTTCATTACAAGTTTTGAATCTTACAACTGCAATGTTCGTGTTCCAGTCATCCATCCAGTCGCCTTTGGACACAAATTTTCGTTCCATATTTATCTAAGTCTTGCAATGTTTGTTCCAGTTCCAGTCTCTTATGGGCAGTCAAGGATTCATTAGACTCCAGGACTCTGGCTCATGTTAAAACTGGTAGAACACACTCATTATAAACTTGCAATGTTAGTTCCATTATTTTTTTTTCTCCAGTTTCTTGCGGGCAGTCATGTTTTCATTCCAGGATCTATAAGACTCCAGGATTCTTACTCATATGTAAGAACCGGTGGAATTCACTCATTATAAGCGTTTCTCCTACACATTCATTATAAACGTTTTTCCTCCTCGTGGTCGCGTGGGCAGCAGTGAAGGTGCTGGAGGGCCAGACGCTGACGATTGGCAAGGTGTCTCGATTACACATGGGCGCCTACCTGTGTGTCGCCTCCAATGGCATCCAGCCCTCCGTCAGCAAGAGGA
>NC_087171.1:7945766-7948266 GCF_035594125.1 Scylla paramamosain | reverse complement strand
AGATTAACTTATTGTTTTTGCTGAAAAGTTTAAAAGAGATTTACAACAGTGCACATCATTTTGCAATAGTAATTCACTCATGAAATCGAAAAGATAACATAGATAACATGTAATCTTTTTTATACAAAAAAGTTACAATTAGCTGAAGAGATCTGATGGTAATTATGAAAAAGATAAGAGTTCTTAATTTCGAAGTATCAAAAACTATAACATATAAAGGTAATACAAGAACTGGTGGTAATTATGTAGGAAATAATGGGCTCTTCGATTTCAAGGTATGAATTATTTTATCTAATGAAGCTAATATAAGGACATAATATCAGTGAAGCTGCAAGAAGCCAGCAGATCACGTGACAATCCCTAATTTTTCTTGATTGAAATATCCCCCATATAGGTCAGTGCATTCATTATCCAGGCAACATGAGAATCATAACACCACTCACATTATAAATTAAACCAGAAATAACAGAGAAAGGTGAATAATAACGTCAGAATATAGCCAGATAGCTTTTTTAAATGAAGACGCAGCCAAATGTAACAAAAAGAATGTCACAATGCAACGTTATCTTTAGGAATTGGTTTCTTACATCGTGTCGTTCAGGAGTAAGGAAGTCGTCTACGAGATACACCACAACCACCACCACCATCACCACCACCACCGCAGCCGCCGCCGCCGCCGCTGCCATCATTGTCGTACTTCCACTAGCCCGGCTAGCTCAGTCGGTAGAGCACGAGACTCTTAATCTCGGGGTCGTGGGTTCGAGCCCCACGTTGGGCGACGAAGGTTTTGAGGTGCCGTCATTGCGGAGGCAAGAGAATGTAGTTCTGATTTTTTTAAACAAGGAGATAAAAGCAGTAATATCAAGTTCACAATTACCGTCATCATCGTCACCTTCTTTGAGTTCACTGCAGGACAGATGTCTCCACACCGCCTTCATAACATATGTCCACATAACCTTCCTTCTTAACTTATGTCTACACAACCTTGCCAACTCATCCACACAACCTTCCCAACTTATCCACACAACCTTGCCAACTCATCCACACAACCTTCCCAACTTATCCACACAACCTTGCCAACTCATCCACACAGTCTTCCCAGCTCATCCACACAGCCTTCCCAACTTATCCACACAACCTTGCCAACTCATCCACAAAACCTTCCAAACTCATCCACACAACCTTCCCAACTCATCTTCACAACCTTTCCAACTCATCCACACAACCTTCCCAGCTCATCCACACAACCTTGCCAACTCATCCACATAACCTTCCCAGCTCATCCACACAACCTTTCCAATTCATCCACACAGTCTTCCCAGCTCATCCACACAACCTTACCAACTCATCCACAATCTTCCCAGCTCATCCACACAACCTTTCCAATTCATCAACACAGTCTTCCCAACTCATCCACACAACCTTCCCAACTCATCTCCGTCACCTGCCCATCTATTCCAAGCCACACAAGGAAAACTCCTTTATCTCACATTTTTGCTTTATGCTTCTCTATCTGCCGTGCCTTTCTTTGCCACTGTGTGACCTTCGCCATCTGTTTATTTATGGCGCATGACGTGTCCTTTCGTGATTTCCTCTTTTTCGTTTTCCTTTTTTAATCTTAATTGTTTTTTGTAGTTAAGATGAAACCCCCCCAAATGACAAGGTTTACATGTGTGTCTGCATTTCCGTGTAATTCTCTCTCTCTCTCTCTCTCTCTCTCTCTCTCTCTCTCTCTCTCTCTCTCTCTCTCTCTCTCTCTCTCTCTCTCTCTTCCTGTATTCGCCTCACACTCTATTTTCCCTTTCAAATATCCAATTAATTGAAAGGGAAGAATTTCAATTAGAGACGGTTAGTTTGATCTACGACTCTCTCTCTCTCTCTCTCTCTCTCTCTCTCTCTCTCTCTCTCTCTCTCTCTCTCTCTCTCTCTCTCTCTCTCTCTCTCTCTCAACCTGTGTTTCTGTCTCCAAACTTTTTTTTTTGAGGTATTTCTTTTACAATAGCAATGTCATCCGGTTTCATTTTATTTTAGAGCCTTTTTTCTTCCTCCCCCCAACACACACTCACTCAACTCTCTTATACTACAATCCTCTCGATCTCTTTATATGAAATCTTCTGGGCAGCCCCCAAAGATTATCCATTTTCAATTATCTGTTTCTTCCCGTGTGTCTTCTTGTCTATGTACTGCCTCCTCATCTCTTTTTCCTATCTATCGCCGAGTTTCAGTTTATAACAATATGAAAAGTTTACCACGAGAAGAGAGAGAGAGAGAGAGAGAGAGAGAGAGAGAGAGAGAGAGAGAGAGAGAGAGAGAGACTTGGTGTGTTTGTGTGTGTGTGTGTGTGTGTGTAAGATTGTTTCTTCACAAACATTATAGACTATGTTCTTTTATGGTAGGAAGGTGGGAGGAGGAGATGGAGGAGGAGGAGGAGGAGGAGGAGGAGAAAGGTTAATGGGGTACGGAAGAGCAGTAGGGTGGAGGAGGAAGAGGAGAAGGAAGA
>NC_087171.1:7928266-7935766 GCF_035594125.1 Scylla paramamosain | reverse complement strand
GCTTTTTGTTCTTTGTTGTCGACTCCTTGATGTTTTAAAAGTCATAGTAAGAAATCATAATAAACCATAAAGCGAGCATAGTAATGACGGCTTGAAGATTTCCAACACTACTAAGATTACCACTCGAAGAACCATGACTATTACCTACAGAACAGTCGCTAACATCACCGCAACACCTTTATCAACACCACGTCCACTCCGCCCACCAGCCACACTTAACAATAGAGGGACAGGTAACCAAGAGAATCAGGAGCTACTATACTCAAATGACGTTCTCTCGATTCTCTTCTTTTCTTCTAACAAAAATAAGCAAACCACTGATTTAATCTAAGATTCTTGTGCAGTACGTGTGTGTGTGTGTGTGTGTATGGGTGGGTGGGAGAGGTGACGTGCAGAGGGAGGGTGGTGAGATGAGCGACGTTTGGCGGGCAGTAGCATTGGTTTGTGTGCTTTGTGCGCCTAATGATGCCCGTCAGTCTCCCGCCACTCACTCGGCCTCGCCACAAAGGCAAAGAAGACAGAAGAAAACCCGCCGCTGCAGTAATTGACAGCCCGTGTGAGGAGCGGTGACGCACACAGCTTGGCGAGCCGCGCTGCGCTGGGCTGTGCAGACCTGTGCCGCCTCGCTGTGCATCTGATGACAGCTTATGCATTGACTGAAAGCCCACCAACTCATACGTTTTGCAGTGAAGTGAAGACTGCGATTACAAATGTGAATGATTTTTTAATGAATATTAGCGTATTTAAAAGTATTGTGTTTGCCCATACTCTGAGCACGTAAAAGTAATACAACTGTTTTGATACACTTTTTAGAGTATGGTTTTGAAAGATGACACTAACAAGAGAGAGGTAATCGTGTAGTTAAGATCTCTTAGAGCTCGTAATTTATATGGTGATTAAAATTTTCTATACAAATTATATAATTTTCAGTATCCTTTCCCATGACCTCTAATTTCAAAGTCCACAATGATGACTGATTTTATCCTCATGGGTGGTTTTTACTACTGGTGCTACATAATCCTTGAGAAACTATACCTTAATCATGAAAATATCCTTTAAGCATCAATTGCACTTTTCAAAGTTCCTTGTGATAATTAGTTGTGCTCCCATGAGTGCTTTAACCTCCTGGTGATACAGAATCCTTCCTAAACCATCACTTGATCAAGAAAACACCCTGTTGACTTCAATAATTACCACTAGAAGCTGTTAAGAGAAATCTAGGTCATGAATAACCGTTTCTGGAATGTGGTGACGAAGGCAAACACATGATGCAGTAATGCTTTATTGATTTTTTTATTCATTTTGGCTGTTACCTTCCTCAAAGAATTTCAAGAAAATCTAAAACGTAAGAGGAATAAAGTCTCATGAAGTTATGAAGTTAGCGGGACTGCAAAAAGCCATTTGACCTACAGGAGGCAAATCCTTTAAATTTGTCTAATATTACTCAAGCGTTTTGCATACGTTTTTTTTTTTTTGTAGCACAGAATCCTATTTCAACTGTCAAGAATGAACAATGTAAAAGCGACGTGTTTGAAGACACAACCTGGCGCTTTTCATTTTTGCTAGTTTTGTTTGTCACCTCGGGATAGGAAAAGTCAATATACGTATGGTTGTAAGCTTCACCATTTGTCCCTGTCACACAGACGGCGTTCTGTCATAGTCACTGACTGCGAGGGGATACACACACACACACACACACACACACACACACACACACACACACACACACACACACACACACACACACACACACACACACACACACACACACACACACACACACACACACACACACACACACACACACACACACACACACACACACACACACACACACACACACACACACACACACACAATGAAACTGTATACGTAGACAGGACAATACGAAACAATGTACATCCTAGATATTAAAACTACGCAAACACACACACACACACACACACACACACACACACACACACACACACACACACACACACACTCGTAACTAGACACAATAAGCACCTCTATCTAATATGAAAAGAAAGCGAACTGCACGGCATTCTACACCTTCTGCTGCCATAGCCAAGAGAAAGATTAAGGCAATGAGCAATAAGCATTGAAACAACTTGGGACTTGAATTAGCTATAAAAAAAAATAAAATAAAAAAAAGGAAACTCCCTCTTGTAAATGAATGTTTGGAAGGAGCATATTGATCTACAGCCATTAGTTACTCTGGGAAAGCCTGTGGAGACCGTGATGTCACAGTGTCCTCGCGTTCCGGGGTAGGGAATATTTATCACAGGCTCAGAGGGGAATGAGACAGAGATGAGCGCCGGGGCCACGTGCAGGTGTAGCGTGCGCCTCCACCTTTACCTTACTCTTATACTGAACGGCATCTTTTCTCGTGTTTTGTGGTCTTGATTAGATTCACTGAGGCGTTGAGAAAGAAATGGAAGAAAAATTACATTTTTCTATCTTTCTTTTATATTGAATATGTTTTTATTTTATTTTTTATTTTATTTATTTATTTTATTTATTTTTTTTCATAGTTTGCGTGAAAATGAGAAGAAAAATAGTCCTCACGTGTTGTGGCCTCAACTAGACTCACTGAAACGTAAGAAAAAATAAGAAGTAAAAATTTGCCTTTTATCTTACTCTTATTAACGGGCTTTATCCTCAACGTTGACAGGTCCCATTGGAACTTACAGGAAAGATAAGAATGAAAAAATAATCTCTTCAACGCAAAAGACACCGGCCAATTAACCTTCCCACTGTGAAACCAGCGATAAACTTCATGATATAACATAATAATCCGCTGCTAAACTCACCTTGGGACGCACGGCTAGACAAACAAAGAAATAAATACGTCTACATAACAGCCCCCCACATTCCTGGCTCAGGGAGTCTTAACAAGCCGGCCAGGACACGTCACTACCGGGAAATGATGAGGCTGTGAGGCTGCGAGACTGTCAGCTGTTAGTCTTGTGGTTGTTGTTCTGCACTCTCTTCCCTTTCACTGGTAAACTGACTGGTAGACTGACTTCTAAACTGACTGGTAAACTAACTCGTAAACTGACTGATATATTTACGGATAATCAAACTGGTAAACTCACTGATAGACTAACTCATAAACTGACTGATATATTGACTGGTAGACTGACTGATAAACTGACTGATGATCTAACTGATAGACTCACTGATAAACTGACTGATAAAATGACTAACTAGTAAAATGACTAACTAGTAAATTGACTGGTAAATTAGGACTCTGACTTTTAGTGTTTATTCCATCTTCGTGCAACTTTGGATTCAGAGAGAGAGAGAGAGAGAGAGAGAGAGAGAGAGAGAGAGAGAGAGAGAGAGAGAGGGAGGGAGGGAGGGAGAGAGAGAGAGAGAGAGAGAGAGAGAGAGAGAGAGAGAGAGAGAGAGAGAGAGAGAGAGAGAGAGAGAGAGAGAGAGAGAGAGAGAGAGAGAGAGAGAGAGAGAGAGAGAGAGAGAGACAATAAAGGCAACTATAAAATTCCATAGATTGACGCCATAATTTTTTAAACTCTCTGTTTCCTCTTTTTTTTATGTGTACGAAAAAGAGAAACGTATGGAGGATTTTTTTTTCTATAGTTTCCTTTTATGTTTTCCATTTTTCGGTTCTTGTAGGCGTAATCTTGTCTTCTTTTCATGAAGTTAATTGAAAGTTACAGATCTGTTCAAGAGGGGAGGGATGCGAGGATAGGAGGGAGGGAGAAAGGAATGGAATAACGAAGAAAAGAAAGAAGGAAGGATGGACTTAGATAAACGAAACTGTTAGCGTAAGAAAGAGAGAAAAGAAAAACAGGAAGGAAGAAAGGAAAGAAAGAAGGAGGAAAAGAGAGAAGGAAGGAAGGAAGGACGAAAAGAATGAGGAGAAGGAAAAAAAGAGGGAAGGAAGAAAAGAACAAACGAACTGAGACACGTAGGCAGGATGAAAAGAATGAAAAGAAAAATCAATAGATAACGCAGATATTTAAGGTAGGTAACAACAAATAATATCGCACAGAACCATGAAAACCTTCCCTTACTTATTTGCTATAACGTCGATCATGAAAGCAAGAGGTTAGTCGTGAATGGCAGGCTGCTTTGTAACTGTTGCCTTGGCGTGGGTGCTAGGTAGTGTGGTGGTGGTGATAGTGGTGGTGGTATTGATGATGGTGGTGGTTGTGGTGGTGGTGATGCATTTCATCGGTGTCTCTCTCAGGCCCCAACTCATGGCGCACCGGAGAGGCGATGAACGAAGTACTAACAGAGGTGGACCTTAGGTTCCGAGAGAAGGAATGTGAGTATGTCGCTCGAGTGATTCTCCATCTCTTCGTCCTTCTCCTTCTCCTCCTGTTCCTCTTCCTCCTCCTCCTCTTCCCAGTAACTTCTTGATGTTCCGTGTCGAGGGCTGAGTGACCGGGCACTGTTTTGAGTTTGGTTCGCTTTGTTTTAGTTTTGTTGTGTTAGCAGTGAAGTTATTCTCCTCCTCCACCTCCTGTTCCTCCTTTTCTTCCTCCTCCTTCTCTTTTTCTTTCCCCTCTTCTCCGTGCGTGTCGAGGATGCAATGACCCGCCACTGATTCTTATTTTTCCTTTTTGGTTTTGCTTCGTTTTTGGTTTAGTTTTCTTAGCTGTGTTTCTGTAATAACGAAGTTCCTGCTCCTTCTGCTCCTCTTCCTGCTCCCTCAAGTGTTAAGTCACCTCACTTCACTAGAAACAAGGGCGTGTTAACCCTTTTGAATATATGAATAGAAGAATAAGTTTACAGCTTCATTACTAAGAATTCCTATTGGCTCTCCTACAGATAGCCACTCCAAGGATTCTCCACCTGGAATGAAAACGGCATCCTCCTACGACCATTCCTTCACCTCCTACGACTCTGGCTCAGCGGCTTTGCCCTCCTCGCGCTCCGTGGTGGGGGTGGCTGTGGCGTGTGTGGCGGCCCTCTGGAGGCTATGATGGCTCTCCGGTTGCTCCCAACACCCCTCTAGTAGTTTTACTTGTCCCTGTTTCCCTTCCCTTCTGTGCGTCCCGTGTGCATTCATGTCTAGAGAAAAGTAACTCTCTGTTGCCTCCTGTTGCCAGTGACTTGGAGACGCGTGTTGTGTGGTTTCCTTAGGTCATTTTTATCCGACAATCACTGTGTATTGTACATGATGACGAGTGGCCTGCCTTATGATGGCATAGACAAGTTTTAAGCTTGTTCTTTTTCTCCTTCGATTATCTGCAGTTTCTTGTGGTTAGGTAAGAAGATTATGCTTGTATATACACACACACACCACTGACTTACTTCTGCTAGAATGCATTTATACAAGGAGACGAATCGTTTGAAACACATTCCTCACTGCAGTGGGTTTCTTAGTCAGCTGTATAGATGCACTGTCACCTGTAACGTAGCCCTCGACACCCGACCGCCGCTTCTAGGCTCAGACAACGACCACACACACACACACACACACACACACACATGTACACACACATCCTCTCATTTTTGACCTCAACATGACTGTTCCTCAGATTGTTAAACGTTTCGGCGTCTTATCTCGACTACATTTTAACACGTTCTAGTATATGTGCGTTTCAAGGGTGTTTTCATGGTTCTGGTTATAGTTTAACAAATATTCTTCACTTTTTCGAAAAAAACAGTCATGAAAACTCGTATGATCATCCCTACAGCCTTTGAAAAATAATCTTTATCGGAGACTGAAGCATTTAAGAATACGGGGCCCGTGTATTCTTGAACGTCTCGAAGTCTCGTATGACACGCTTTAGTGGAAGTTACTGACGGTTTTCAAAAGCGTTTTCATGGTTTTAGTGATGTTTCTACACTATCACAAGAAAAAGCACCCATGAGAACTAGACTAATCATCGGTGACTTTTGAAACACCCATATGAGAAACCAAAACGTTTAAGAATACTGGGCTGACTCCTGTGTTTCTATCAGCTGTGCACAGTATCATAGAGCGTGGCGATACTGCTGCTGCTAATGTTGTGTTGAGCCTCTGACTCAGTGTAAATCATGTAGTGTACCTTGAAAACTTGTGAGGAAGCGACACTCAAGACCATTTATCTCAGCTTGTTGTAATCCCCGCAGCGAGGCGCCACACAGGTCTGTCTGTCCCCCTCACCACTCATCACCTCTCTACCACCCCCACCATCACCACCTCCACCACATACTTCTTTTCACGTAAAGTTACCCCGAGCAGTGGTGTCAAGACTTGTAGTGGATTTCATGTTTATAAACAGAGTAATATAAACTACAGCAAATGGTTTCATGAGAATACCTCAGCAAAGACCAAGATGTGGGCATAGTTGTATGAAGCTTTGTTCTTTTTCTTTTTTTTTTTTTTTTTTTGTCTTTTCGTCTGAATCATTTTGTAGGATACAACATCACTACTTTGGGTAACGGTTCACTTCACTGTAACACCACTGAATCTATTTTCATAACATTTAGAACCCTAGGCACTCGTGTAAACATTTTCTCGTTCCACTCACACACACACACAACGCAGACAACTCACTCCTACACACGCCTCTGCCTCCCTTTCCCCTAGTCATTATTGTTCTTCTTCTCCCTCCTCCGCAGTCGAAGTCCTCTGTCACTGTTTGTCGTGTGTGTGCCAAATGGTTTGTCCTTATTCTTTATAACCGTAATTTAAGGCTTGATTTGTCTGCTATACACTGTAGCGGTCGCGAATGCATTGCGTAAAAGGACGAGAAATGTTAACCCCTTTGTAAGTGAAGGATATATTGTAGCACTAAGTTATTGTCTTTTCAATAAGCGAATGTTGCTTCCATGTCACGGATGGTGGTGTGCAGTCCTGTGTTGATGGCTCTTTACTGGACGCTAACACTTACGTCACAGCCTCGAAGGACTTGACCAGTGCTAGTGACGGCGGACTGTTGTTACGTCACGCCGTCACGCCGACACGCCCCCGGCAAATCCTTTTACCCTCACGTCGCGGAGGAACGGAGGCACGATTAGAACCAGTGGGATACATCTGTGAGCCGCCGGGGACACGATGGCCCAAGATGCCTCCTTCTAATGCTGAAGGCGACGGTCCACCCCATGCCGCTGTCCGTCAGCTGGAATCAATGCGTCATGAGGAGTATTACTTTGAGGGAACAAACATGACGCGACGCTGCTCTTGTTCTTACTGCTACCAGATTTGTGAGATTGTGTAATGTTATGTACTGTTGTAAGACGTCTACAGTCTCACGCGTGGAAATACAGATTTTTTTATGCACTGTTAAGCGAGATTTCCTCACGATAACAATGACTTTTACCGCCAAGAAGCAACGGAGTACAGAAAAGCTTACCTAACGCAGGATACTTGTGCCAAAACACCAACAACCAACCACAGTATACCAACTTTATCCCACACGAGAGACTTTCCTTTATGGACAGACTCACCAGCAGCTGTGTTAGTAGCGCCCTAATGTATAGCCACTAAAAAAGGGATAAACTATAATAATTCCGCTATTCTAATAATTTTTTTTTAAT
>NC_087171.1:7923266-7925766 GCF_035594125.1 Scylla paramamosain | reverse complement strand
GAAAAAGGGATGAAAGAGATAGATTTTCCAATGTCTGTTCAGTTAATGTTTAGAAATCGTGATTTGTGATTTAAAAAACGAATGCCGAATTGCAGTGAAAAGGTTATAGGCATTAACGGGTGGAGAAAGGAGAGTGACAGACCCCGTGAGGACGTTGAGAGGAGTGATCGGCGCTCCAAAGTCACACCCTAGTAAGGTAATCTCAGAGTTGTAAAACGTTACTCATGAAGTTACACGTATTTCTTAACTACGGTTCGTATCTGTAAATGTGTCGGCATCCCATCTCGACTACCTTTGACTGACTGTGGGGAAAGTTATTGAGGATGTGAAGCGTGTTTCCGTAGTTGTGGTGATTACTGAACATGTATTATTTACCATCAAAGAGAAAAATACTCATAATAAACAAACTAATCATCTCCGTGACCTTTGAAAGCAATCGCAATGAGAAGACAATGCTTTTTAACAATACTGGCTTGTCTATATCAGAGGCTCTTTTTCTTCTGTATTTCTTGGTAGAATTATATGTAAGTGAAAGTACAAAAAAAACGTCGCAAACATTATATAGATAGGAGTTATAACATCTGTCTTCTTACACTGAAGGCTAACTACCTTTACCTAAGCACACACACACACACACACACGTTCAGAAACACCACGTGACACACCGCGAAGAGCAGCAGCCTTCCACAAGCGGCCACATCAGGCCCTGGCCGCGACACCTGGCGGAGAGTGCCACCCTGGCCCGCGCCCCACTATCACCACACCGTCATCGCCTGACACACAAGCAGTGGGGCGGCGGGATCTACACAGTGGAGGTTCATTTAGGTGGGGCAGACATTTGTTGGTCTTAATTGTGTAAAATTCTCCTAATAGAAGGCGAGCGGCCTCCACGCGCCGCACGGAGGGAGCTGCCGCCCCGCCTCCTCTCTGGGAGCATCGACCGTAGGCGCGGCGGCCGGCACTGTCCTCCCCGAGAGCGTCATACATCAGCTGTAAATCACCTGTGAATCCTTCCTCGGCAGTTAGTGGGGCAATTAGATCACGGCTGCCACGCTGCGCGATAATGAAGAGAAAAGGCGGCCACTTTCTATGGAAATGTTACACGAGAAGAGGCTCTGTTGGATGAGTCACGGTGGGCGGGGCTCCGGGCGGCAGGGCGGGGCACGGCGGTCGTTGAAGGCGTCTGCAGTCTCAGCGTGAAGGCATAAATATAGAATAATTAGACAGTTATGGGAGTGTGAACATGATACACCTCGGGCGGGGGAAGCAATTAGTTCATACGCTGAGGTATATTGGGCTAAGGAAGCGGCCTGGCAGGGGCAGCGGTACAGGCGGCAGGGGAGACGGAATGGAGGGAGAGAAGAGTGAGCAAAGATGGGAATGGAGAGAGAGAGAGAGAGAGAGAGAGAGAGAGAGAGAGAGAGGAGAGAGAGAGAGAGAGAGAGAGAGAGAGAGAGAGACGAAGCTTACGTTAAAACTGGAGGTGACAAGAAGAAGCACCGCTCTTCATCAGACAAGTCCATCCGCTGCCAGACCCTCAACCACTCTGAGGCGGAACCAAAGAGAGACACACGACGGTAAGAAACAAAGACAGACTGGAGATTATAGTGATCGGCACGCCTAATTGAGCGAGAAAAGTGACCCCCTCAGCCGTCCCCCTGCGCTGCAAATTGCCTCAAGCCGCCGTGGCCTTCCCTTCCCTCCTTCCCTCTCTCTCTCTCTCTCTCTCTCTCTCTCTCACTTTCGTCACCATAACAACCATCAGCCTCTATGATTCCACTAGAGGATAAAGGTTTGTATCCTTGAACGTTTTTTTCCTATCATAAGGAGTATTTTCAAGGGTTTTTTCAAGGGTTTTTTTTCAAGGGTTTTTTTTTCATTTTTTTCAAGGATTTTTTCCTTATTTTCAAGTTTTTTTAAAGGCTTTTTTCAAGGGTTTTTTTCAAGGGTATTTTTCAAGGGTTTTTTTTCAAGGGCTTTTTTTTCAAGGGTTTTTTAATGGGTTTTTTTCAAGTTTTTTTTTCCTTTTTTTTTTTGCACAGACAGATCAAGGACAAGAACAAATTCAAGGGAAATGAAAAAAAAGAAAAGATAAGCCCAGTAATCATCCACCCCCCCAAAAAAAGAACAAGAAAAGAGCAAAGAATTTCAATGGAAGAACAAATTCAGTATTGCCAAGATGATAAATCAGGTTCTCAAGAATATTCTTTTTCCGCATTGGCGGTGATACAGATCCTTTGTTTAAACCATCACTGGAACCATGAAAACATCCCTTCAAAGCCTTCCAGAAGAACCTGTTTAGAGGAGTCGAATATCAGCTAACCTGTTCTTGACTTTTGTACTCATTTATTTATTTATTATATATATATATTTTTTTACTTTTTTTATGAAACACCATCATGAACAGTCTTTTGTTTCTTTTTTTTTTCATACCTTTCTCTGGTCTCCTTCATACATAACGAAAACGTGAGATAAGACGTCGAAATATTTAGGAATACTG
>NC_087171.1:7913266-7915766 GCF_035594125.1 Scylla paramamosain | reverse complement strand
ATTTAAAGGAAGTCCCTCACTTATTCTTCCTCCTTCTCTTCCTCTTCTTCTTCCTCTTATCTCCTACTCACCTTCACCCCTTTCCTTTCACACAGCTCAAAGGTCGCTCACTAATTGAGTGCACCGCGGATAATAAGTACTAATGTTAATAGGTGACAGCGAGGCGAGGTGACACAGCGCGCTACTGCCGTTATTCTGCCTCTCATTACAGCAGAAGACCCTGGAATGGGGAGCTGGGGAGTGGACGCCAGTTGAGCACCATGGGAGAGAAAGGAGGGAGGTACTCTCTCTCTCTCTCTCTCTCTCTCTCTCTCTCTCCTCTCTCTCTCTCTCTCTCTCTCTCTCTCTCTCGGGGTGCTGGCAGAACACTCGCCATCACAGTTACAGTTATCGGTGAAGTTGGGACCGTTTCAAGGTAATGAGCTGACGGTTTATTGTAGCTCGTATTTTTTAGTGCGTCAGAGTGCCCCGTGTGACCTCGCTTCCGCCCCCCCCCCTACCGCCCCCTCCCGCATATTACACCAAAGCGGGACGGAATAAAAAAAAAAAAAAGAGACAAAAGAATAATAAAAAGCGAAAGGCCGTGAGTGCGTTAGCCTAAGTTTTATACGCGCATATTAAAAAAGTGATCTTGAAAGTGGGATGAGCAACTGAGTGTTCGAGGATGATGTTACTTAAGGAAGGGTGGAATGTCGGTGAAGAGATCGAGACAGTATCGCAGCGCTTCGCATCGACTCCTTCAATAGCAGATCTTATAAGGCTCCTCTGTGTGATTCCATCGCCTCTACTCTTCAGCCTGCCAAGCCTTCCAGCCACGCATCCAAGACTAAAGTACCTTACAAGTCGATGAGCTTAGTTGAACGCTGTGTAGTATGTCCTGTAGTAGCGGGCTAAGTCGAGTCACTTTATGCGTTCACTTCCACTGTGTTTCATCTTTCTCTCCTCAATCTTATGTTCTTTGATCAGTTAATAAGTTAGTATTCTGGGAGATTTTCAGTATTCAGGAAGACTAAAGGCTAAGGAAAGGCACAAATTATAGTGGAGAAGAGTGCTATGGGTTGATCATTTTTTTAACAGGGATAGATGTGCATCAGCTTCTTATTTCTTCGTGTTGTGGTCTTCTGAGGCTTCAATACTTCTGTGTTGGGTAAATGTCGTCAATGCAAAGAATGTTCATATAAACGGATTTTCTTCAGTGTTTCTTGATTTCTTTCAGTGCGGTACGTGCAAGGGTGCGCACACACACACACACACACACACACACACACAAAGCGAAACGATAAATCCACAATACCCAACATAATTTTCACCTCTTCAAGTCTTCCGGTCTACTTTCGTACTACACAAACATACACTCCAGAAAAAAAAAAAAAGCAGAGACCATCTAGGAAATCAAAGCTTCAACAAGAGGACTCCCCCCCAAAAAAAAAAAAAACAGTAAATTAATCCTAAGCTTCAATACTCGATTACAGAAACCGAGAAAAGACAGCAACACACGAAGAAGCAACAGAAGAAGGCGAAGAAGACGAACGACCCATTTGAAGAAGAAGTGGCTTCGCGACGCCCTTAACTCTGACCTTTGAAGTTATCTCAAAACTGGTAATGCGGAAGATTGGAGTGGCTGGCCTGCAGGCAAAGGGGGGCACAGGGAGTGGGGAGTGAGGGACGAGGTAGGAATTATGTGGCAGAGTGAGTCTTGTTTGGCAGTTGGTTTGCTGTTCCGATTGTCCCCCGTGATGAAGAGGAGGAGGAGGAGGAGGAGGAGGAGAAAGATATGAAGGAAGAGAAGGAGGAAGAAGATATGAAGAAGGAGGGAGAGAAGAAGGATGTGAATGAAGTGGAAAGTGTGCGTATGTGCGTATGAGAGAGAGAGAGAGAGAGAGAGAGAGAGAGAGAGAGAGAGAGAGAGAGAGAGAGAGAGAGAGAGAGAGAGAGATGAAGGAGGAGGAGGAGGAGAAGAATGTGAATGAAGTAGAAAGTGTGCATATGAGAGAGAGAGAGAGAGAGAGAGAGAGAGAGAGAGAGAGAGAGAGAGAGAGAGAGAGAGAGAGAGAGAGAGAGAGAACCACCCAGCCAGTCGGCCAGCCAAGCAGCCAGCCAGCCAGACAGACAGACAGACAGAGATACAGGCAGTCAGAGATACACAGAGAGAGAAATAGACAGAAGATTAAAGAAAACGCGAGAGAGAGAGAGAGAGAGAGAGAGAGAGAGAGAGAGAGAGAGAGAGAGAGAGAGAGAGAGAGAGAGAGAGAGAGAGAGAGAGAGAGAGAGAGAGAGTGCCTGCATACATCAAGTCTCCAAAGAAAGAGGACAGCACCCAAAGAAGAGACAGCAGCTTATTCTTTCAAGGCCTCCAACTCTCTCCCTCATACAGTTAGCTGTTGACTCTCTTATCCAGGGCGGTTTTGTCGTGGGTGGCTGAGCGCTTTGACGGCCAGCGCTTGTGAGATTGTGGCCCACGGCATGAGCCCTTGGGAGAAGCGCAGAGAGGCACAGAGGC
>NC_087171.1:7885766-7908266 GCF_035594125.1 Scylla paramamosain | reverse complement strand
ACTGTTAAAAATAAATAAAAATAAATAAATAAAAAGTAAAAGAAAACACATACAAATACATTAAAACCCAAAAAAGTCTGGACAGATATAAAAACGAACGTAATATTTCTCAATCATTTCTATTCAATAACGTCTTCAACATAAGCGGTGACGTATGAAAGGTAGCGCCATCCTTCCTTTGCCTCAGCATGTTGAGTAAAGCGGTCAGTTTCCTTTCTCCGCCGTCTTTCATATAAACCCAGTGCAGTAACTCCGTATATCCGTCGATTCTAACTCACAATGCATTAGTAACATGACTGACGTGTCCAGACTTTGGGATAACCGCGTAAAACATCCATCCTTCCTTATTCGCCAATGGTTTTCTTCTGTCTCGTGTGGGGAAACGCCCAGGGAAGTGAAGTGTTTTCGCTTCTCCTGCACAACGCGTCAAGGTTTGCAGCGCCTCCTAAGACTTTCCTTCGCCGAGTTAGCAGTAGATCAGGAGGTGGAAGAAAGCCGCCAGTAACTCTCTCTCTCTCTCTCTCTCTCTCTCTCTCTCTCTCTCTCTCTCTCTCTCTCTCTCTCTCTCTCTCTCTCTCTCTTTCTTTCGGTTGCAATCTTTCCATTTTCTTCCTTCGCCTCGCCTTTATCACTGGCACATGTTTCTTTCTAAGACATGGAAGTTCAGTAGATTTCCGGGTATTCCTGTATTTTTGTTCTGTTTTCTCATCTCTTCATCTTCATTGGGACACTTTTATTTTACTAAACTGAAAAAATATCTTTATCATCCTTGATTTTTTTTTAGATATTTTTTTTCTAAAAACAGGTTTTTACTCTCATTTCCAGCTTTCAGATATTATCAAAACATTTTGAATCTCTCTCTCTCTCTCTCTCTCTCTCTCTCTCTCTCTCTCTCTCTCTCTCTCTCTCTCTCTCTCTCTCTCTCTCTCTCTCTCTCTCTCTCTCTCTCTCTCTAACACAACCCGGGAGCGATACTTCTTCGTCTTCTCTTTCACTCTCTCCCTCTCTTTTCCTCTTCCTCCTAAACCTACTCCTCCATCTCCTGCTCTTCCTCCTTCACCACCACCCTTACCATCACCTCGTCCTTCTCCTACCTGCTCCTGCTCCTCCTCCTCCTCCGTCTCTTCTTCCTGCGTAGTAAAAAAGAGCCATTGCCGCGGGCCCACACTAGACATGGCTGGCCGGTTTTTGAGGTTAACCTTCGGGTCACAAATACTCGAGCACTTTTGTTCCCCCGGCTGCTCCTTGACCCATGCAGATCTTTCATTTATGTAATTCAGCCTCAAGGAGACCCGTGTGTGTGTCTGTGTGTGTGTGTGTGTGTGTGTGAGAGAGAGAGAGAGAGAGAGAGAGAGAGAGAGAGAGAGAGAGAGAGAGAGAGAGAGAGAGAGAGAGAAAGGAGGGTGGGTGGGTGGGAAAGAAGAGAGGATGGGAGGGAGGGTTGAAAGAACGGGAGAGAGAGAGAGAGAGAGAGAGAGAGAGAGAGAGAGAGAGAGAGAGAGAGAGAGAGAGAGAGAGAGAGAGAGAGAGAGAGAGAGAGAAAGCAAAAACAGAGACAAACAGACAAGAACAGACAAACAGAAGGACAGAAACACACAGACGCACAGACATACAAACAGACATACAAAGACAACAGACAAATGCAGACACTAAGAGCCACAGCGAAAGACAAACAGATATAGACAGACAGACATGCGATGGCAATAATATAAAGGAGACAAGCAGAGAAAAAAGGGAAGAATAGAAGAAGGAGAAAGGAGAGATGGAGGTGAAGTGGAGAGACGAGGGAGGGATGGAGAGAGGAAGGGAGAGAGGATGCCACAAAAGTCTTACCTACAGCAGTATAAAAGAGGATAAGAGAATGAGGACTGTAAGGTGTAGCAGTAGCAATAGCAGCAGTAGTAGTAGTAGTAGTAGTAGTAGTAGTAGTAGTCGTAGTAGTAGTTGTTGTTGTAGTGGTAGTAGTAGTAGTAGTAGTAGTAGTAGTAGTAGTAGTAGTAGTAGTAGTAGTAGTAGTAGTAGTAGTAGTAGCAGTTTATATTTTTTGAGCGGAAACTTAGCAGGCTCTCCATTTATTCCTCTATGCCCGTCTCCTTCACATGTAAAAAAAAAAAATAGTACAAATTCCTCCTTTCAAAATACATAGCAGTGTCCTCTCTAGTCCTCACAGCGGTTTCAGTCCACAACACAAACATGTACTGTACATCTCCTCAGACCAGTATGTAATCTTCTCTTTTCTCTCCACTCTTATTCATGTAACCATCGCCTTCTACCGCCAAAGTCTGCAGTAAAGAGCCTTGGGTAAGTGTGTGGATGCGTGTGTGTGCGAGACTGACTTGCTCGAGATTGTGTTCAGTGAATGGGGACGAGCACCGAGAAGGAAGGAAGCTGAGGGTAAATCTAGTTGTAGAGTCCCGTAGGAATATGCAGGGGTAAGAGTGAGGCAATAAGGTCTTGAAGGGAAGAGAGGCTTTGGGATTGCTATACAGTCCGCAATTACGTGGAATAAAGGTTGCATCATCGTACTCTTCTAACCGACCCGCCAACACTGCGTCTGGAACTGTGCATGACTTACGTTTAGGGAATACTTGTCACTATTACTAGTACTAAATGAAGGCAGCATATATTATTTCATTATTGAAAATCCAAAGTCTGCTATGTATCTTTAGTCTCTCTTTTCTCTTTTATCTTTCACTGTATCTTGTGTGTGTGTGTGTGTGTGTGTGTGTGTGTGTGTGTGTGTGTGTGTGTGTGTGTGTGTGTGTGTGTGTGTGCTGTGTGTGTGTGTGTGTGTGTGTGTGTGTGTGTGTGTGTGTGTGTGTGCGTGTTTTACGCGCGCTTCAAAGAACACAAAGAAAGTGACGAGTTAGTTATTGATATTTAAAGTAAAGGCTCCTACTCATTTTTTTTTCTTTTAAAGCACCTCTCTCTCTCTCTCTCTCTCTCTCTCTCTCTCTCTTCTCTCTCTCTCTCTCTCTCTCTCTCTCTCTCTCTCTCTCTCTCACTCTCGTTCTGTCTGTGTGTGTGTGTGTGTGTGTGTGTGTGTGTGTGTGTGTGTGTGTGTGTGGGTGTGTGTGTGTTTCGCCTGTCTGTTGGTCCTTGTCGTGTTGTCAGTCCGTCCCGCCCACCTTTGTGAAGGCTGACGTGCTATGAGACAGCTGATCCTACCCATTACTACGTTGTTGTTGTTGTTGCTGTTGTTGTTGTTGATGGTGGTTTTCCTTTATTGTTGTTGTTATTGTTGTAGCTGTATTTCTCATTCTCCCTCCCTTCCTCTCCCTTCTCATTTTCTTCTCCCGTTCCTCCAACTCCTCTTTTTCTCCTTTTTCTTTTTTTTTCTTTTTGTCCTTGTTATTATTTTGTTGTTGTTGTTGTTGTTGCTGCTGCTGTTGTTGCTGGTGTTGTTGTTGTTTACGCTTGGTACAGTTTGCTGCTGCTGTTTCCTGCTGCTGCTCCTGCTGCTGTTACTGATGCTGCTGTTGCTGTTGTTGTTGTTTTTCTTCTTCATTTATTTCTTATTATTATTTTTCTATTTTTATCTTCTTCTATTTTGTGTACCTCTTCTTAATTTTTTTCTTATTATTATGATTTATATTCTTATTTTCTTCTATTTTTGTACCTCCTCCTCCTCCTCCTCCCTTCTTCTTCTTCTTTCTCTTCTTTTACTTATTATATCTCTTCTTCTTTCTCCTTCTCGTCTTCTTCCTGCTCTGTTTCTTTTGTTTTTTCCCCTAATTTTTGTTCTTCTACTTCCTCTCAATATTCGCCTCCTTCCATTACGCTGTCGCCCTTCCGAGTAATAATCGATAATTACAAATACGTTTGCGGGCAAATGTATTGATATATGCTCTCTCTCTCTCTCTCTCTCTCTCTCTCTCTCTCTCTCCTCTCTCTCTCTCTCTCTCTCTCTCTCTCTCTCTGATGTGGCACAAGGTCTTCACTATTGATCTCGTAAAGGACGAAGAAACAAAGATTCTAGCATTATATATGTATGTAAGACATCCAACTCTTGCTCATACCCCTTCTATAGTTTCCCCTCCCCCTCCCTGTTGTCTTATTTCTCCTCACTGCTACTACCGGTACTCGTTTTCTCTGTTGTTTTCTTATTCTTTTACTTTTTTTTTCTATTTAGCTTTTCCTCTGTATTTTATTTCACTCGTTTTCATCCATGTTTATTCTTCTTTGTTATCTTCCTGTTATCCTATTACTCCTCCTGTTATCCTATTACTTCTCCTCCTCCTCCTCCTCCTCCTCCTCCTCCTCCTCCTCCTCCTCTGATCATATGCAGATCACAGATTTCCTTATATTTCTCGTCCTCAAATTCTTCCTTCTGAATTTTCTCTGTTATAATATTCATTCTCCTCCTCCTCCTCCTCCTCCTTCTCCTCCTCCTCCTCCTCTTCCTTCTCCTCTGCCCGTCATATGCAGATTACAGATGTAACACCTTAAGCTATATATATAAAAAAAAATGGATGGTATATCCACAACAACACGACATTCGTCATGAAAAAAAAAATAGAAAATAAAATGCTAAAGTATGTGACAATATATATATATATATATATATATATATATATATATATATATATATATATATATATATATATATATATATATATATATATATATATATATATATATATATACTTACATCAGTTTCGAGAAAACCTACAAATAAACACACACTGCACTGTCGCAGTCACAATACGTCACCCTCTGCACTTACTTCCTCAGTGTTTCAGAGTTTTTCCCTAATCTCAAGTCCTCCAATGTAATGAGTCCCCCTACAAGACCTGAATATTGACGCTTGCAGATTCCTCGCATATCAGAGGAGCTATAATTGAGAGAAAAAAGGTAAATAAACGCTGAATAGTGGAAGTGCGTGTGGCTTATTACTCGCTAACTGGTCATGATTCTACAGCAGTTCAGTGTAACTACCAAACGTAACGAGTATAGAGTATTATAAACAGATATAGAGGATAATAAACAAGGACTATAAGTAGAACAATCATTTTCCTAGTATATAGTTGTTAGTACATGTATCTAGGAAAACCTTATCTCATGATGAAGAAAAAAGGATAAAAGACTAAGGATCGTACTCTCTCTCTCTCTCTCTCTCTCTCTCTCTCTCTCTCTCTCTCTCTCTCTCTCTCTCTCTCTCTCTCTCTCTCTCTCTCTCTCTCTCTCTCTAGGATGCTGAGGACAGGGAAGAGAGAGAGAGAGAGAGAGAGAGAGAGAGAGAGAGAGAGAGAGAGAGAGAGAGAGAGAGATACAGACAGGAAGCCAGAGAGAGACAGAGACAAAGAAAGGGAGACAGTAGGGGCGCAGAGGCAGAGCTTAGACGGTGGCGGTGAATGATTAAGAAGCCACGTAGAAGGTTGGTAAATAATAGAGCACAAGCAACAAAAGGTGGCAATAAAGGAGAGCTGGAACAATTACAGATATTGAGGAAGACTTAGAGACTCCAGCCAGATCAGGTTAAGTGTCCCACGGGAAACATACGTACGGCCGGCTGGCTCTCTCTCTCTCTCTCTCTCTCTCTCTCTCTCTCTCTCTCTCTCTCTCTCTCTCTCTCTCTCTCTCTCTCTGGGTCTCGGTGTGATTGTGTTGTTAGTGCCTCTTCTTGCTCTTCTTTGTCTTTTTTATTCTTTTCTTCTACTTATTCTTATTTTCCTTCTTCCTCTTCTGAAAACATTCAGCAGCGACATAACGTACAAACAAAAAAGCTAAGAGAAGCAGCAAGAAGCCAAGAGGCCTACACGTGACCGTCCCTGTGAGGACATACACACATACTATCCATCATCCCTATCAATGAATCTATTTAGTCTTCCCAAAAAAAAAGTTCTAATGACTCGGCACTAACCACCCGATTCCTGAGTCTATTTCATTCATCTAACACACTGGCTATCCTTTTCCCATTCACTACACTCTGCTCGCCCTTCACCGAACGCGCTGAAACGTGGCGAATCTGCAGGGCAAAGTTCTTAGTTAATATTCAGAACAGATGGGAACAGGTGGGGCAGAAGGCAGGCTCCTCGGGGCAGTTTGGCGGCAGTTTGAACGGTGTTCGCCTGGTCAAGTGAAGCGTCGAGAGGAGTGTGCTGCAGCTGTTGTGTGAGTGAGGGAGAGGTTAACACACACACACACACACACGGATTGGTGGGACTGAGGCAATGATTTCACCTCCTTGCTGCGTATCATGGACCATTCCACGTTTTAAATACTCTCATCCGATCAGCGAGGTTAAACAACGTTGGGTCTGATTAGCATTTGGATGGGTGACCGCCTAAGAACACCAGATGTTGGCATTCACCAGTTTTCAGGGAGTGCTTCGTGTTGGCCTGATGGTTTCTTACAGCTTCCCTATTTTCTTGTGTTCTTATTACTTAGAGAAAATGTGCACTTTTGCCGCCATTGTATTCAACTGTTCATTGTTCCTTCGTGTTTGGTCGTAGAGAAACAGAAACAAACGTACAGAAAGACAAACCAAGAAACAAGCAGATTATTAGCACAACAAACAGACAAAGAGACAGATAACATGAGTATATACATAACCAAACTCCGAAGTGGTAAACAGAATGGTACCACGAACAATACAATAATTCACCGCAACATCATCATCATCATCACTGTTACCATCATATTAGGAAATTCCATTGTTTTCATCACTATCACAACTACCACCACCACCACCACCACACATCACCACCACTACCATCACCATCATCACCACCACCACCAACAACAACAGCAGCAACAACAACAATCTCTTCCCCTGCGCCCCTCCCAAAGATCAGGCTAAGGCTCCCCTCCATCCCTCTCCCTTCCCTCTTAAGGAGAAAAAGGTCCCCTACACCCTAAAAGAAAGATTGCGTGTATACATGTGGTGCAACTTGTCTTACACACACACACACACACACACACACACACACACACACACACACACACACACACACGATGAAGAAGAAAAAGAAAAAAAGAAAAAGAAAAAAGAAGAAAAAGAAGAAAAAGAAGAAAAGAAAGAAAATAAAAAAGAGGAGGAAGTAGAAGAAAAAAGAACAACAACTACTACTAATACTACTACTACTACTACTACTACAAAAAATAGTAGTAGTAGTAGTAGTAGTAGTAGTAGTAGTAGTAGTAGTAGTAGCAACAAAGACAAAAAGGGAAATAAAGCAGACGAAGATTTTTCAACATTAAAGATGCATTACCACGTGAAGATGAAAAAAAAGCGAGTGAATGAGAAATATATCAAAGAAACATTAGGAAATTATTACGAACCCTTTCACTAAGTAACTGTTTGTCCCGTGTTTGATCCTTCCCTTCTTGACCTTCATTTAACCACGCCTCCCTCCCGCTCCTGTCCGACCCTGCCCTACTTACTTCCAGAGTATGGCTCTCTCTCTCTCTCTCTCTCTCTCTCTCTCTCTCTCTCTCTCTCTCTCTCTCTCTCTCTCTCTGTCTGTCTTTACTCGTTCCATCCCACAGTTTTTCTTCACCGCTAAACCCACTGTGTTTTTCTTCATCACCCAGCCGCCCTCGCCCTCCAAACACTCCTGTATTCCATCACTTTTCCAGCTCTTCCAAAGGTATTCCAGTCCACTAGCCTCTCAGAACACACTCCAGTTTGTCCTGTCTCACCTTGTTTCATTCCTCGTCTGTCCATCCATATCCTCACTTTAGTAATGTTGTTTCAGCAATCCACCTTCATACCACGCCTTTCCAGTCCT
The DNA here is from genome assembly GCF_035594125.1 of Scylla paramamosain. Classification (NCBI taxonomy): domain Eukaryota; kingdom Metazoa; phylum Arthropoda; class Malacostraca; order Decapoda; family Portunidae; genus Scylla; species Scylla paramamosain. The sequence goes on along the minus strand of NC_087171.1, from coordinate 7,900,533 downwards.
CCCTCACGTACCGGCCAGGCCCAACACACCCTCATCCCGCCTTCCAGCATCGCACCCGCCACGCCTCTCGCCTCCCACGCCCTTCCTCCGCCTCTCCCTCTCCGCAAGACGGACGACTCCGAGCTCAGGCCACATTACTTCTCCCGTTTGCTCGAACTCCAGGAAAAAGCAATGAATATTTACTCTGGATAATTCGGTTACAGTCACAAAGTTAGCCTGTGGAGTCTTACACACACACACACACACACACACACACACACACACACTGAGACGTAAAGGGAATCTAAGTGTATCTGATGCTTAAAGTACTTGTAGTTATAATTGTTAGCAGTTAAATATACAGTTAAAAATACGTGGTTTGTAGAATGTTTAGTATAGGTAATAAGTTTAAGATACTGAACGAAGGGAGTGTGGATTGAAACCAGAGTAAGAAGGAAAGCTACTCAAGATATCTTCAGAAATACAGCCCATTGTCTCGCTGACGTCACCATTTTTTTTTTTTTTTACTGGATGGAGAAAAACAAAGACCGCTAATAAATGCTATTCAGTGACTGGCGAAAACCGTCTGCCAGAAACATATAAAAAAAAACACACTGACTAGAGAAATTGGACCTATAACATTCTGTGGGTAATGTATTCAACGTAAGAACTAATCATGTGGGAAAATACTGACAAAGTTCGTATCAGGCAAACATTTAAAGAGATTTAACATGCGAGGGTGAAGAGAGAGAGAGAGAGAGAGAGAGAGAGAGAGAGAGAGAGAGAGAGAGAGAGAGAGAGAGAGAGAGAGAGAGAGACGAATAAACAAACGGACAGACAGAGACAGCAGAGACAGTAACAAAGATAGAAACAAAGACAAAACAGAGACAGAGACAGATGAAGCAGGTATTTTCAGGGAAGCAGCAACAGCAGCAACACAGAGACGGGAGACAGTAAGACGAGTAACACAGCTACCGAGAGTGAGAGATTGGAAACAGTCACTCAAAGGAGGGGACTTGACAAATTGAACACTCTTTGACAGGACCCCATTTGATACAGTCGTGTTGGAGGAGTCCCCGCCTCTCCCTTAGTACTCTCCATACAGAATATATAGTACTCTGCATATACAGCCTTTAAAATGCGATAAGAACTTTGCCTTTAGCCACTAAGAAAAAAAGAGACATGCTGTTGACTCTCGTAATTTAACATTTAACAGGATATTAGAGAGTAAATACTGATTCAAGTGGTGAGAAAATAATGAAAGAGAAAAATCCTGCTAATAATGAGACTGACGAACGTGAAGGGTAAGATAGTGATAACAGCACGGCAGGAAGGTGATGATAATGATGATGATGATGATGATGATAATGATGGTTCTTTCTAGTTTCTTATTGTTTCATAAAGATCAAGTAAGTATTTCTCTAATAACTCGGAGCTAACAACTTATTACTGAGTCTATTTCATCAATCTACCACTTTGACAACCAGTTTCTTCTTATCTCTTTTTTTTTTTTTAATCAAACTTTATCACGCTTGAGCTCGTTATTAAATACAAATGCTAATTTAGTAAAACAATACCTTCCACTTGCGGATCTGAACTAACACCGCTGGGGACCCAATCAGATCTTCTTGCCACACAAGAACCCTGGCAGCTTCTGGTCTTATTAACGAATGGGACAAGTGACTTCTTTCAGGCAATGAATATGAAATCTCTAGCATTTTTACATTACCGCTGAAGATTCTTTTGGGATGAACGTGTATCATAAGGTGAGTATTTTACCTGCAAGATTTTGAAATTATTATTGAAATTCATGGGATTAGGTAGAGTTGGATTAGATTAAAAGCCAAAGTTAACTGAAAAAGGAGCTTGGGGCGTGCGTCACTAAAGGTAACATTTATTAATTACTGTACACATACGTATACTCTTACACAACATAACCTGACACAACCACACCTACCATAATCTAACCTCACCTCTGGACGTGACCCAAAATATATGTGGGCTTGTGGACGTGAACCTCAGACCAAGGAAGCTAGAGTCTTAAGCTTCTTTGCCTCAGGTTTTCAAATTTTCGACCATATTATTGCTTTCTACAAACAATTTCCTATACCATTATATTGTTAGCCGCGTTACGCATTAGTCCATAACTTGAACCTGCGCTCGGTCTTAAAGTATAGATTATAACAAAAAGGTCCATGAGCGAAATACAAGAGATTACCCTGCAATACTACACAAGTTACGCAAGCGCTCAACAGATGGCGTTGTCCTCGCTGCTACTGTTCAACGTTTTCTTTCCGTTCTGAGTTATGTCTTGTAACGAGTTATACGAAACTACTGATGAACCTTGGTTGATCCGAGACCTCGACACACAGGTTTGTTTGGAACCATGAAGCAATGAGAGACGTATGGGACGAACCCGCCCAGTTGCCCTCATTGCGATTTTGTGGATGCGATCGATACAGGGATCATTACCAAATACATTCCCGGGGTGGGGGGGGATTAGGGGAGCAGCTGTGGAAATAACCTTAGCCTATTTTTTTTTCTTTTATCCTGAGTACATGTTTATTTCTGAACTGATACTTTTATTCAAATTGTGATCTACACAATGAAGGGAACAACACTAAAATTAATGAACTGAATTAATCTAAACCTAACTCAAGCTAACTAATCTTTGAATAAAAACGTCAATGTCATCTAAATATTATTCAGACATTCTACAAACATGATGATGAATGGGACAATAGATCAACCACTCACCTTATCTTATGTTATTGTCTTCCAGCTCGCCATTGTCCTGCCCTGCCCACCAGCGTCCTCTATCCTCACTCCAATTAAGGTTTGATGTTCCCACCGCCACTTATTTGCATAGCAGTCCCCACAAACCGCAAAAACACACAAAGCACTACACTACATTGCACCATTCTATCACTTATAAAACCTCAGTCACATAAAGTAATGGAGCAAGATGTTAGTTCAAGTGATCCACCACACCACCACACCCTCACCTCCACACGACGGCCAGACCAGACAGACTGTCTTCACTTAGGGACATTTCATATCATTTCCTCACCTAAAGGAGTAATAATGGTTTCTACTTGTGAATATGATAAAAAAAAAAACACACACACACACGCACACACACACACACACATTATGATAATAACTCATTAATATCAGAAAACCCTAAATGAGGCTTTTAATGAGTGACTGAAGCAAAGTTTCGAAGCACCTCAAATTATTATAAATGCTGAAAAATTCTTCTTTCGAGAAAATTATACTGTATGTAATACTTCTGTGGTGGAAAACACACACACACACACACACACACGAAAATTAGTGTTCTGCAAGTTATGATAAACTTTGTTGATATTTCCGTCAGGGCAGCCAACCATTCCAAAACTGCATGATGTTACTGATCTCAGTTTGACTACGAGCTGCCAGTTAAGTGATTCCTTGTAAGCATGTGCGAAAGAGTGAATACAGTGTGATGATTTTCTGCGCAAGTGGAACTTTATTCACCACGTCAAGCAAAGAAGACGTGATTCTCAGTACTAGAAAATTTGCTGTTCAGCAGGCGGGGAACAGAGACAGTGATGGACGAGCAAGGTACGTGAGTCAAGTGGTGGTGGTGTGGTGAGGCTGGAGTCGTGTACGTTATCTTTCTCCATTCTTCTCATTTCCGAAGTGTATCACAGCATGGATAACAGAACACTCTAAGTTCAACATAGAGTATCACAAAATACGCGTCAATCCGTCGGAATCAAAAAGAGGTTAGACAAATTTATGGATTGGGATGATAACTGAAAGTATGTAGAAATGACTCAATGATCCAGTCATTACCATGCCTCTTGTCACCACCATTACTCCAGTGGCACCATTCACGCCAAAGGTTCCTCCACCACTTCCACTCAGCACCCCACCATCTACACCCTCTGCTCCAGCTCTCCCCACTGTCAGCATCCCACCCAGTACTTGTTCTAATGGTCAGGTGCCCTCCAATGGACATGCAATGCTTACAGTTAATGGGACGATACGAGTCCCTCCAGAAGGCATGGAGGATACACCTCAGGCAACAGAAATCCCTCCAGTCTAAGGAGAACACTATGAACTATACTGATTTACTCTTTTATAGTCGAGACATTCTAATAGACAGTGCATGGATGCACAGTGCATAAGTGAGACTGTGTGGTATGGTTATTAGTGTGAGAGATTTGTGAACATCGCACATGGTGAACATGGTGATGTTTAATTTGAAAAAAAGATACATATATTCCTTTGGCAATTTAACTGAAGTGATAAGAAAATGTGAAATATTTGAGGAAATTTCAGCTCCCACTGCATTCACCTGAAATGAAAACACGTAAATGCATTTAATGTACTTTAAAAAAGACATACTGTATTTAATTGTGAGTGATCCATTTGTCCAGGAAACTTGTGGTCTTGAGTGACTTAGTAAAAAGGGAAAAGAATTGTGTAATGGGGTACTCTTGGTGTCACTTTCACTTCTTGCCTCAATTTGAGGCCTTAAGAAACCGCCACGTGTAGCTAGATCTGATGGCTTCCTGTAGCTTTCCTTACTGCCTTACGTTCCTATCAATCAATCAATCAATCAGTCTCATAGCTATTCCCATCCTGCACCACTTCACCGCACCATCGTAATCGTCTATGCCTGGGTCATTTCATCGCGCTCTGATCGGAATAGCAAACAGCCGCGCCATTAACGCCATCACTGCCGCCGTAATCGTAACAACAAAAGCGCACATTAAGCAGTTTTCTTCATTATACTTCCTACGAGAAAAAAAAAAAACGTCAAAATTCCTTACCCAATAAGGCTCAGATTCCTTTTACTAAACACCTTCCCGCGTCACTGTTCATTGTTATCTAGAGACGAGTAGATAGATAAACAGCTAGATATATGGATATATACATACACACATACATACATATACGGACAGATAGATTGATAGATTGATAGATAGCTTGATGGAAAAATAGATGGACAGCTAGAAAGACAGATAGATAGATAAGCAAATAGATAGGTAGATAGGTTGATAGATAGTGGATAGACAAACAGATACATATTGACACACACACACACACACACACACACACACACACGTTCTAATATTTGATACGATCACCACTTGTTCTAGATTATTTGATGAAGGGACGGGATTGATGTCCTGGTCACAGTGTTGCCGTTTGACGGAAATTCGTCTGCTAAACGGGTAGACACGTGACCCTACGGAAGTCACGTGACCAGCGGAAATATTTTCAGAATGCTGTTTTCGCCAATTTTATGAATGAAATAAATATTGTATTAAGAATAATGTTATTAAACTTATCAAATTAACCCGTACCCTTGTACTTAACGCATTATCTGTCACTGTTAGACAACCAGAGGCTATGTCAGTGATATTTGCCTGCGGAAACTGTCAGAAGAGACACAGACTTCTTTGATTTACGTCGAATTCCTGCACCGTGAAACATTTTGAGGTGTCGCATCTATTACCAACACGTACTGCATCTTACATCATGTGAGTGTTATTCTGTATTACAGCTAATATGTTAATATTATCGTTTTCACACTTCTGACAGTGCAGATAGGTATGGTTAAGTCACCCTTAAGTTTGTTTGTTACTTTGAAGATAGAAAAATGAAGTGAGGATGTACGAGTAAACGTACACTTATATGAAATGCATTTATCATGTATGCTATCCAATAAACGTACTTTGAAGTAACTGAAAGTATTTTTACAACAGTTATCATCACCTCAATAGAACCTCAATAGAAAACCTCAATAGGAAACGGTGAAAATTTTACGTCACTACCAGCTACGGAAAAACGGCAGCTCTAGATGTCCACCACTTGTATCGAATATATTTTACTTCTCCTGTTTTCTGTTCTGAGTTTGGGTGATGTACTTGCCCGTTGATGATGTTTGCTACTGCTGGATCAGATGAGGAGCTTGGTGTGTTGATAGCGTGGAGGACCGTTAATGAGCTTGGTATTTCTGGTAACTTGGAGGTCGTGGGTATATAGTGGGTATATAGTTGGTGTGTGTGAGTAAGACACGTATGATGAGAGTTCTTCTTGATTTAATAACAGAGAATGTACACACTTGATTCGAAACGAGATTATAACGTGACGATTGATTGTTCTCTCTCTCTCTCTCTCTCTCTCTCTCTCTCTCTCTCTCTCTCTCTCTCTCTCTCTCTCTCTCTCTCTCTCTCTTTCTCTGAAGCGATATGAATGATGACTGGGCAGCGTCTCTCAAGAATGACTGTGACTGAGCGGAACTGAGTGAGAGACCAAGACTGACTGCTCGTGACTGGGTGACCGACTTTGAAATGAACTGGACCCTGAGAGCTCGTTACCATGTGGGCTGTATTTATCTGAGCTAAGAGGATCACGTTTTGGCTTTTGGGGAGAAGAAATGACCAATGAGATGCCTTGAAATGAGGTGAAAGGGCCAATAGGATATCTCGTTATTTTAGCCAGTGACCAGGAAGGGAGACTTAAAGCGAACACAGCTGTTTTCCCTACTGGAAGTGGGTGTGAAATTCCCTTGAGAGGTAGAGAAGACGGAGAAAAGTTAAAAATAGAATAGACTGGCTGGCCATGGGCACACGTGGGATGAATATACGAACACACATGTGGGATGCATATATGAAATGGTGAATATACATATATATAATAATAATAATTGTTGAGACTGATACACATACACACACACACACACACACACACACACACACACACACATACATTCGTACTCTTCAATAACACATTACGTAGACGCTCCAACACATCCGCGACCTAATCACATCACATTCTCTTCTCCCTTTCCTCACTCCTACATATATTTTTTTTTCTCCGAGGTCGGGACACGCACAAACGCAGGAAAGGAAAACATCACATTAAGGGAACAATAATCTGGTGTGTTTTTCTTTTCTCCTAACTCTTAATAACGGAATTACTATGTCATGTTATTGCCAGCGGGGTAACACACTGTCCATTAGACTCAGCGGGTTTCCTTCTACGCCCCACCTCCACTAATGAGCACGTGGGAGGAGGCTCAGGAGAGGAAGAAGAGGAGGAGGAGGAGGAGGAGAAGGAGGAGGAGGAGGGGGAGGAGGTAAGGAGTAGTAAGGGGAACAGAGAGAACAGGAAAAGGAGCAAAGAAAGGCATAAGAAACTGATACTGTTTTTTTTGCAGTAATGATTACTATTATGAGAGAGAGAGAGAGAGAGAGAGAGAGAGAGAGAGAGAGAGAGAGAGAGAGAGAGAGAGAGAGAGATGGGAACTCCGCAGGGAGGAGAAAGAGAGCGGAAACAAGTGTATTATACCTCCCATCTCTCTCTCTCTCTCTCTCTCTCCTCTCTCTCTCTCTCTCTCTCTCTCTCTCTCTCATTACATTCCACCTCCCTTTTTCCTTTTTCTTCCGTTCATAGCCATTTTTTCTCCCTTTCCTCCAATTTTCTATCCTCCTCTACACCCTCTTTTTTTTTTCTCCTCCCATTTTTCTTTATCTGTCCATTTTTTACAAAATATTTTCCCCTCCCGATTTTCTCTCTTCCTAATACATCCATTTTTTTTCCTCCCCTCTACATCCCTCGTCTTCACCTCAACAGGTCTTCTTTTTTTTTCTCCCAACCCCTTCACATCCCTCTATCTTTCCCTCCAAATCCTTTCTTTTTTTTTCCCCTTCAACTCATCCACTACTTATTTTTCCCCTCTTTGCATCTTTCTTTCTATCTCCTCCTCCTCCTCCTCCTCCTCCTCCTCCTCCTCCTCCTCCCTTTAGTCCTCTTCTTTTACAGTTACACCCGTGGACACTATCTCTCTCTCTCTCTCTCTCTCTCTCTCTCTCTCTCTCTCTCTCTCTCTCTCTCTCTCTCTCTCTCTCTCTCTCTCTCTCTCTCCCTCGCCCTTCGCTCCTACTGCTCTGGCCTGAAGGGAATCTCGTAAGGGTTTGCTGAAGATAAACTCTTAAGAGGATTACAAACACCGAGAAATTACCGCAAGCCGATTCCGAGGGGGAAGATTTCTCTCGTGCGATTATTCTCGTCTGTTCCCGATTTTTTTCCCTTATCGACAGGACTTTGTTTGCTCTGCGTCTCCTCCTCTTCTTGCTCCTCCTCCTCTTCTTTTTCTTGCTCCTCTTCCTCCTTTTTTTCTTGCTCCTTCTGTGGTTGTCTCAGTACTTCATAGATAGATGTTGTTATTGTTGTTGTTGCCCCACTACTGTCCCTGTCTGGTTCTCTCTCTCTCTCTCTCTCTCTCTCTCTCTCTCTCTCTCTCTCTCTCTCTCTCTCTCTCTCTCTCTCTCTCTCTCTCTCTCTCTCTCTCTCTCTCTCTCATATATATATATATATATATATATATATATATATATATATATATATATATATATATATATATATATATATATATATATATATATATATATATATATATATATATATATATATATATATATATATATATATATATATATATATATATATATATATATATCTGTCCACTGCGTCTTCATCATCATCATCATCATCATCATCATCATCATAAACAACAACAACAACAACAACAACAACAACAACAACAACAACAACAAGTAAGAGTAAGAGTAACAAGGAAGAGTAAGAAGAGCTGGAAGGAGAAGAGGACGAGGAGGAGGAGGAGAAAGAGAAGGAAGAAGGTGGAAAGCAGAGATAGATTGGTTATAGTAAAAGGAGAAAAAAATTTCTCTGATCTTTTCACCTAAAGACCAAAAAAGATTGCGTGAATTTTGATGTGGAGTCAACTAGTATATAAGTTTTTATTTAGTTATGATTGATTATGTTGTAAGAAACACCAAGAAGAGATGCAGCATTTATGAAGAATGAAGAATATAAGACAAAAATGAAGAATGAAGATATGAAGATAAGAAAATAGAAGGAATGAACGAGGGAAGAAGATAAACACGAAAACACCACCCTGACAGATGAGAGACGAGGCGTGACCACAGAGAAGAACAAGATGCGGTGAGTCATCACAAGATAAACAGAGCAAAAGAATAGCAACTGATCACAACAAAAGATAGTCAGGTGGCTATCACAGAATTAGTACACAAGGGAAGCAGAGGTCACCGGCAGCAAATGATGTGGACAAGGACAGCCGGCACAACATAGGAAACAGTTTCCTTGTTCCTGATTAAATGGAGATGCGATTTACCGAAGTAAGTCGAGAATGAAATTTACTAAAAGTTATGGGAAAATAAACCTCGAAGTATTGGGAAATAAATCTTATAGCAATGGAAGCCTTGTTGGGGAAAAAAAGTCGCTTTAACATAACAGTGTATATTATGAGGTGCAGGAGACGGGAGTAGTCAGAAGGCAGAAGCTAGACGAAGCTGTCAGACCAGAGAGGATCAAGATGTGCAAGCCACCTGTCACAGTACCAGTAAGTAGAGTCTGACAGTTGCAATGCAGTCCAAAGTAAAACGTTGGTGTTATAAATTGGCAGAGAGGGATTGGGTATGTGTAGGCAGTGTTTCCTCATTGAATGTTAATTGCATGAAGTAATTTGAATAAAAAACGTAATGTGAAGTGTTTCGAGATATGTAACAGAATTTATTTGAAGAGAGAAGAACCAAATTTTTAGTAGGTATTGTCGTGCTACTCTTAGGATGTTGTGTATAACGGTTCAAAGTCGTGTGTGATCGTATAAGTGTAAATATATGCAAACAATAGAAATGAAGTAAACTTTGTAAAAACTCATCGCGTTCCCTTGAACCCACAAGTGCCATTAGAAAATTTCGGGAAGCACCAAGGTCATACAACATAGAAGCAAGACATTTAGCGATAGACGGAGAGACAGAAAGCCGGATAGACAGATAGATAGAGTGATAAAGAGACTTCTCACGTCAGTAGATATGTAACATAGAAATCACTTAGAGAGAGAGAGAGAGAGAGAGAGAGAGAGAGAGAGAGAGAGAGAGAGAGAGAGAGAGAGAGAGAGAGAAAGGAGGAGAGCATTCACGTGTCTAGATCGGGATTCCGAACCAAATCAGCGCCTCCTTCAATGTTTAAGTTCTTTTTAATCATTATTTTCAAGTCAGACGCAATTCCACCTCCTCCTACCTGTCAGCTTCCCTAATTATCCACTAAAAACAAAGGGTTTGGAATTAAAACTACTAAGTGGGAGGTAATAGAATACATGGGAAATGCAGCCCTTCCCTGCTGCTCCCGACACTGCGCACCACCAGATCTTCAAACATAGTGGAAGAAAAACAGGAAGGAGTTTTCAGTTCTTTCTTTCTCTTAGTTATTATACCTATAACGATAATAATAATAATAATAATAATAATAATAATAATAATAATAAAGCTATAAATTAGGCATTAAGAAAGCTCTGATTAAAAGTAAAGAATAAAAGGAAAGAATCACAATGAAAGAATCAGTTCAGGTTTGGAGTTGCCTTAAAACTTCTCTCTTAAATAAAGTCAGGTCAGACAGAGAGTCAGGCAATGCATCCTGGAAGGTTCATGTACCACAAAGTTTTTTTTTTATTTATTTATTTATTTTTATCTTATTTATTTATTTATTTATTTATATTTTTTTTTTCTCTCAAACGTGAAACACCAGCTGGAATGGGTTTCCACTACACTACTTGTAGGCACCTCGCATCACCTCGTGTATGGAAATTCTTAATAATTATCTATCTATTTATGTTATTTATCTATTTATCTATTGTATTTTCCTTTTTTTTGCGTCTATATTTACCGACTAAAGACTGTTTTATTTCTGGTTTCTCTCTTGAACCAATAACATGAGCGACAAAGACGAATTGGCTTTAAAACGTTAGAGAAATACAGATGTCTTGCTTCATCCTGTGCTTTCTTCTGTACTAAATCCACTTCATAGAAAATGACGTTTTGCACACTCTTACTGAAAATAGGTAACAAATAAATAAGTAGATAAAATAAATAAATAAATAAATAATGAAATAACTCACTGTTTCATGCTTTCATTCTCTTCAACCATTTTTCATAGTAAATATTACATATAATATCCCAGATTTATCATTAGAGTAGCATAGATGTTTAATAGCCACAATTTATAAGTGTCTGCACCTTAGTTTATTACTGCAAAAAAAGTCTGGCAACACTGTGCATTTAAAACTAGGAGAGGAAGAGAAGAAGGGAGGGAGAGAGGGAGAAAGGGAGAAAAAGAGAAAGAGGGATGGATGGAGTGAGGGAAAGAGAGGGAGTGAGGAGGGAGGGAGGGAGGGAGGAAGCAGGAGGGGAGGTTGTGACATGAATTACTCAGAACGAAGAGTCTTTTTTTTGTACAGCGGAGTAAACTGGTGAAACTGTAAACAGATGATCTGACGGAACACTGAACGGCACTCCTCTCCCAATTCACGGGGGGCGCCGCACGAGAGGGAGACAGGACATAAGAACATAGGAAAAATAAAAGTATCTGCAAGAAACCATCAAGCTTACACGTGGCATTTTCTTTATAAAATATGCCTGACTCTTTCCATCGAACACTTCCATTCATAACATGCAGATGGACAGACAGACAGGTAGACAGGCAGGCAGGTAGACAGACAGGCAGGCAGGTTGACAGACAGACAGATAAACAGACAGACAGATAAACAGATAGGTAGACAGACAGAGAGACAGACAGATAAACAGGCAAAGGTAAGGAGACAGACAAGTAGACAGTCAAACAGTTAAATAGACAAACAGGTAGGTAAGTAGGCAGGTAGGCATGTAAACAAACAGATCGACTGACAGACAGACAGGTAGACATACTCGCATCAACGGACATGTAGACAGACAGACATACAAGCAGACGAAGATAAATTGACAGAGCCAGACAGACAGACAGACACACACGCAAATACACAGAAAAAAAAAACAGATTGAAAAAAAAACAGATTGAGGGGGAAAAAAAAAGATACAAGTGAAAGCCGGAGAGATCAAAAGACTAATAAAGAAAAAAGAAAAAAGAAAAGAATAGGAAAAGAGATAAAGTATAGAGGAACAGACAAACAAACGAAAATACAAAGAGTAGGAAAAGTTGGAGGACTCGAGAGGCTAAGAAAAAAAAAAAAAAGAGAAGGAGGAGGGGTGGAAGAAGAGAGAGGGAGAGGGAGGCTGGGAGGAACTACATCGAGTTTAGGGAGAAAGAAAACGGTGGTGTTCGGCCTAAAGGGAACTTACGGCCTGTTCCAACCAAGCCACAAACCAAGTGATGGATTTACTACGTAATTTGCACTAATGTCTTCCAGCGCCACCCAACCATGCAAAGAGCTTGGTAATCATGTTCCAGGCCTGAAGTATTCCAGAGGGGAAGGAAGGGAGGGAAGAAAAGGAGAAGGGAGACGGAGAGAGAGAGATAAAGAGAGAGAGAGAGAGAGGGGGGGGTGCGGAGGGAGGGGATCTAGGGAAGCAAGGTCTACGCTCAGACTGGAAGGGAGGAAGGGAAGAAAAGAGGAATTAGCGATGATGAAGGGAGGGAGAGACAGGGAGGAGATAGAGGAGGAGGCAAGAAGGCTATATAAAGACAATTTGTAGCATTAACCAAAGGGCTGGCGATAAAATAATTTACCGAGGGGAGAAAGAGAGAGAGAGAGAGAGAGAGAGAGAGAGAGAGAGAGAGAGAGAGAGAGAGAGAGAGAGAGAGAATTAACCCGAAATAAAGCCCGCACTAATCCTTCGGTGCATACAATGTGTCGTGTCTTTAATCCCAAACAGTTAACAGAATCACACGACCAGGGCGCGACGCTACGTTACCACAGAAAGACGTAAGGAAATAAGAAGACTACAAAAGGCCAATTGACAGGCGAGGCACCTTAACAAATTCTTGCCTCGGGGAGCTGGTAATGGTCAAACTAAACGCGCATATCCACTTTTACTCGATAGTGGATCCTAGGATATTATTCCGGCTCGTGTTTTGAAACGTTTTATCCTCTACAGGCATTATTAGTCGGGGTCTCTTGGGTGATTTTCCCATAAATGATCCTGAAATGTTCTTCAAGTACCGCCAGACTTATGAAAACATCCTTGAAAATGCCAATAACTTAAGGAGCTGCAAGAATCCATCAGACCTACACGTGGTAGTCCCCTTACAAAGCATGCCTATGTATTTCCACCTGTTATCCCTTAAATCTGTCCAATATTTCAAAAGTTCTCAGTCTTAAATGAAATACTGTAGAATATATTTGCCTTGACGTTGTAGTCAAGAATGACGAAAACACTTTTTATTTCGGATGAGCAACTTGGAGTAATCTTTCATGTGTTTTTTCTCATATCTTGCCATTCGTAGTGACTTTTACAGCTTTTCTACTCTTCCACAATTTTTTCATTACTTCCACTGTTATTTTACTTTACCATTTTAGTTCCCCTCCTTTTTTTCTCTCTCTCTTTACCGTATAAAATTTTTGTGGTTTTCATCACTCTGTAGTGGCGCCTTATGACCGCAGTGTTGTGGCGCATTCCCTTTTAAATCACCCAGTCACATTCAAGTGTTGCAATTCTTTTTAATGAGTGTCCTCCCAAGAATTCGATCCTTCAAGAGCCTCTCATGTCCCGCCTTCCTGGTACCCCAATCAACCATCTAAAGGACGCATTGTGCATTCGAAACTGTAATGAAACCTAAAAAGAGAGCGTACGAAGAAAATAACAGGTAAATAATACGGCACCACGCATTCATAACTCCAAAGACCATAATGAGAAAGAACAAGAAGAAAGTAATAGATAAATAACGCGATGCCACGTTTTTTAATGATCCCTCACCAGTCCTTGTAGTGAGAAAACGAGAGTGTGTGTTCTTGGAGGGAGACTCAAGTAATATCTTTCTCGGTCACCTCGTGGGACTGTTAGCAAATTCTTAAGTTTTGCGCCATGATTTCTTCCAGAGAGGAAGGGAGAGAGAGATGGAGGGACAGCAGAGCGGATTCTAGGGTATTTTTAATAGCGAAAACGAAGGCATTAAAGGAAGAAAGGAAGGAATGTGGGTGAAAAGAAGGAAGTGAAATAAATCAGAGTACTGGCAGAGAGAAAAAAGAAAAAAAACAGATGAAAGCGGGGAAGAGGTTTAAGGACACAAACACACACACACATACACACACACACACGTGGAAGGAGAGCCACACGGCCATTTGATGAGACACTCGCTAGCCCTGGATTAAGCAAGGTGGTGGTGGGATAACATAGGACCCCTTCCCCTCCTCCTCCTCCTCCTCCTCTTTACCCTACCTCCCTTCTCTCTCTCTCTCTCTCTCTCTCTCTCTCTCTCTCTCTCTCTCTCTCTCTCTCTCTCTCTCTCTCTCTCTCTCTCTCTCTCTCTCACGCAAATAATCATGTGTGTGCGACAGTTGTATTAATGGGGGAGGATCACCATCACTCCCTCTCCCCCCACCTCTCTCTCTCTCTCTCTCTCTCTCTCTCTCTCTCTCTCTCTCTCTCTCTCTCTCTCTCTCTCTCTGCAGACGCCCACCACACCACACACAGCCCCGCCCCGCCCCGCTCCGCCCCGTCCCTGCCTCCACCGCCGCAGCTTCCCTCTGTCCAATCCCCTTCATCTTTGCCGAGCCTCACTCTTCACACGTTCATCATCTTGCCATTATTTCCACGTTCGCTCTTTCGTTCCTAATCCTTTACGTTTTTTTTTTTCTTTCTCTCTCGTTTTCCTTTTGCGTCTATTCTGTGTCTCCTTTCCCTCTCATGTTCCTTCCTCCCTCTTGTTCTTAACACCACCACCACCACCGCCGTCACCGCCACCGCCAGTCTAG
>NC_087171.1:7820766-7880766 GCF_035594125.1 Scylla paramamosain | reverse complement strand
AGTAGTAGTAGTAGTAGTAGTAGTAGTAGTAGAACATTTTTCCTATTTTTCCTTCCGTTTACGATACGAGAACATGTATTTTCACCCTTACCAATGACGGCCTCCTTTCTTTCACTCCAGAGGATTAGAATCGCTGTGTTCCTTGTGAATCTGCATGTATCGTTTTGTACACGAAGACTAGATTCAATCTGCTACAACTGATTCGCAAACTTCCATAAAAGAAAAATAAAGAAATGGTGATTGACTCCTGGTTCTACAATAGCGTTTGTTATATTGCTCGCTCTCTCTCTCTCTCTCTCTCTCTCTCTCTCTCTCTCTCTCTCTCTCTCTCTCTCTCTCTCTCTCTCTCTCTCTCTCTCTCTCTCTCGGCCCAACACAGGCAAGCCAAGACGCTAATGGGCCCCAGATTGCTCTGTTTAGATACTTCCATTATTTTTGGGCCAGCAAAACTCCGCCTCTCAAGACTCCGGCCAGTCTCGCTCGGTAATTACAACCATAAATCTCCTGGACCTGAACTCTGTATTTACTTTCAGTGCGGCCAGAATGGAAGGAAAGAAGGAAGGAAGGGAGGAAGGTGACGGAGGCGTGGCGTAGCGTGGTGCGGGATTTTTCTTCTCTCTTCTCAGTTTGGCAGTGCATGCGTAGGGTGTTCTGCTGCATTGTGGAGGTGATAAGGATGAGAAGGAGATGAATAAAGGGAGGAACGTGTGTATAGTCTTGATGGGTGGGCAAGGTAAAAGCTCTCAACCTTCCACGAGAGCGGAAAATGACTGGAAAATAAGCCATTAAGATGAATAAGAAGACTAAATGCGATGAAACAAATAAGAAAGCGAACTATAACGTAAACTGCAACACAAATGGAAGAATAAAGGAAAATGGAGGATATGAATAAGAAAGAAAGTATAAAATACACGCTAAAAAAGGAAAATATGAAAAAAAGGGAAGCTTTGTATCTGGTCCATATAAAGTACCTGAAGGAGTGGAGATACTAAGTATCTCTTTCATAAGTATGATGGATAACACTAACAAGGAGATAGAGACTGAATATGACTGACAGACAGACAGAGAGAGAGAGAGAGAGAGAGAGAGAGAGAGAGAGAGAGAGAGAGAGAGACATGGTGCCAACCGCCGCAGATGACTCCGTCCCCTTGAGGAGCATGGTCGTCCGTTGGCGTCAATAAGAAATGAAGTTAATATCAACAGTTCGAAGGCTACACCTGCAATAAGAAAACGAAAACTACATTGATGTTCAAATGTCAAAAAATGAAAGTCCAATAAAATACAGTGAGAAGCCTCCTGTTGACATATAGCCATATATATATATATATATATATATATATATATATATATATATATATATATATATATATATATATATATATATATATATATATATATATTTTTTTTTTTTTTTTTTTTTTTTTTTTTTTTTTTTTTTTTTTTCTTTTTATGTAAGAGGGACACTGGCCAAGGGCAACAGAAATCCAATAAAAAAAAAAAAAAGCCCACAGAAATGCCAGTCCCAGTAAAGGGTCCAAAGTGGTAGTCAAAAATTGAAGGATAAGTGTCATTAAACCTCCCTCATAAAGGAATTCAAGTCATAGGAGGGTGGAAATACAGAAGCAGGCAGGGTGTTCCAGAGTTTACCAGAGAAAGGGATGAATGATTGAGAATACAGGTTAACTCTTGCATTACAGAGGTGGACAGAGTAGGGGTGAGAGAAAGAAGTCTTGTGCAGAGAGGCCGCGGGAGGAGGGGAGGCATGCAGTTAGCAAGATCAAAAGAGCAGTTAACATGAAAATAGCGGTAGAAGACAGCTAGAGATGCAACACTGCGGCGGTGAGAGAGAGGCTGAAGACAGTCAGTTAGAGGAAAAGAGTTGATGAGATGAAAAGTTTTTGATTCCAACATGTCTAGAAGAGTGGTATGAGTGGAACCCCCCAAACATGTGAAGCATACTCCGTACATGGACGGATAAGGCCCTTGTACAGAGTTAGCATCTGGGAGGGAGGGGGATGAGAAAAAGTGGCGGAGACGTCTCAGAACGCCTAACTTCATAGATGTTTTAGCTAGAGATAAGATGTGAAGTTTCCAGTTCAGAATATAAGTAAAGGACAGACCGAGGATGTTCAGTGTAGAAGAGGGGTACAGTTGAGTGTCACTGAAGAAAAGGGGATAGTTGTCTGGAAGGTTGTGTCGAGCTGACAGATGGAGGAATTGAGTTTTTGAGGCATTGAACAATACCAAGTTTGCTCTGCCCTAATCAAAAATTTTAGAAAAATCAGAAGTCAGGCGTTCTGTGGCTTCCGTGCGTGAAATGTTTACTTCCTGAAGGGTTGGACGTCTATGAAAAGACGAGAAAAAGTGCAGGGTGGTATCATCAGCGTAGGAGTGGATAGGACAAGAAGTTTAGTTTAGAAGGTCATTGATGAATAAGAAGAAGAGAGTGGGTGACAGGACAGAACCCTAAGGAACACCACTGCCAATAGAAGAACAGTGACCGTCTACCACAGCAGCAATAGAACGGTCAGAAAGGAAACTTGAAATGAAGTTACAGAGAGAAGGTTAGGAACCTTAGGAGGATAGTTTGGAAATCAAAGCTTTGTGCCAGACTCTATCAAAAGCTTTTGATATATCCAAGGCAACAGCAAAAGTTTCACCAAAATCTCTAAAAGAAGATGACCAAGACTCAGTAAGGATGACCAGAAGATCACCAGTAGAGCGGCCTTGACGGAACCCATACTGGCGATCAGATAGAAGGTTGTGAAGTGATACATGTTTAAGAATCTTCCTGTTGAGGATAGATTCAAAAACTTTAGATAGGCAGGAAATTAAAGCAATAGGACGGTAGTTTGAGGGATTAGAACGGTCACCCTTTTTAGGAACAGGCTGAAAATGAATGTAGACAAACTTCCAGCAAGAAGGAAAGGTAGATGTTGACAGACAGAGTTGAAAGAGTTTGACTAGGCAAGGTGCAAGCACGGAGGCACTGTTTCGGAGAATAATAGGAGGGTTCCCATCAGGTCCATTAGCCTTCCGAGGGTTTATATATATATATATATATATATATATATATATATATATATATATATATATATATATATATATATATATATATATATATATATATATATATATATATATATATATATATATACATATATATATATTGGTGGGGTTGCCCGAGGACGCCGGGAGGTTGTGGAGAGCTGTACGATAAACATGGCTCCCGGTGTTACTGAGAGGAAGAAAGTATTTTGTAGCGTGATTGTTGTTTTGTGTAGAAAGAAATAAAGGAAAAGAAGAATATTGTGCAAAGATTGCCTGGTGAGGTCTCTCAACAGGGGGCCCGGAACGATAGCAGGCATGCACGCCGATGTGGCTCGCTCATCTGGACAGGCCTTTACAATGAATCTCCTCAGTTTTAGATATTCATATCCACACAGACACACACACACACACACACACACACACACACACACACACACACACACACACACACACACACACACACACACACACACACACACACACACACACACACACACACACACACACACACACGCAGACACGCACACACACACACACGCAGACACACACACACACACACACATACACACGCAGACACACACACACACACACACACACACACACACACACACACACACACACACACACACACACACACACACGCACACACACACACACATCGTAATAATCTTACAAAACTATACGTATTGTTAGAATGAGGTAAGTAACAATTGTGTTACTTTTGATAGCTAATAACTATATTTGAAAGTGTCCAATCACCATCAATAGATAGCTGATCCTGACTCAAGTATAAACCGAAAGATTACAAAATAGAAAAGAAAACCGTGAAAGAAGAATAAGTTAGGAAAATACAGACACATTCCTTTCCACAAGAGTATCCCATATGTTTAAAAAGGAGGAAGAGGAAAGAAGAATCACAAGAAATACTTGTATACGAGTTTTTTTTTTTTAATTATGTATTAATAATTGCAAGAGAACGTGAAGAAAGAAAAGATGTTGGAAGAAAATTACATCGATAAGAAACATTTACGTAAAAAATTTACGTTCGCCAGAGTCAGACGAGTCACTGAAAAAAAAAAAAAAAAGATGATTATATATCTCACTTGAATAAAGTCCGACAGCTGTTGAACTTCCGTCGTGCCTGTTGACATTCAGTATACACTTGACATTTACAATAAGTCACCAGCTGCGGTTTCTGAAAGGACGTAATTACATGAAAATGTTTTATTCCTCGACGACGGATTACTCGTCAAACAGCGCCACTCCTCTTGCAGTTGCACTGAAGACTGACAAGGTGATTATGCTTGCCTCCGTTAGATTAGAAAAAAAAAAGACACTGTACAAAGAGAATCGAACGTCCTAGTGTTATAGAAAGGCGATGCAGAGGGAACATATTACTTGCTTTGAGCTTACAACACAACATTTTTTTCAAACATAAGGAAAAGCCATACCAGTTACTTTTTTCGACTTTGGATCAGACAGCCAGTCAGTGAAAGTATTACTGTTTTCACCGCAAGCTGTCGATCTAGCGCCGTGAAGAAAAATCCGTCTCTCGTTAAAACTCAGTAGATCTTAATACCGAAATGAAAAAGGAATAAATTTTGAAACCTCCTTTTGTGATTACCTTCTTAGGAGCTGCATATTGAGTAGCTCTACAAAACTTTTTACTTTTTCTCACCCCTATTTTGTCCACCCCTCTAATGCAAGAGTGAACCGATATGCTCATTTATTCATCCCTTTTTTTTTTTTCTGGTAAACTCTGGAACTCCCTGCCTGCTTCTGTATTTCCTCCTTCCTATGGCTTGAATTCTTTCCAGACGGAGGGTTCAAGACAATATTCATTCTCCAATTTTCGATGATCCGTTTTGGCTTCTGTTCAGGGACTACCACCTCATTAGGCTCTTTTTTCTAAGTTTTTGTCACCTTTAGCCAGTATCATCCTTGCTTAACAGAAATAAACTCTACGGCAACGCTTATATATGAGTGAATACAGCACGCCTCTCTCCACTTGTATTGCGCGCATGTTTGACGACAGCGAGACGTACCGCAGGATTACGAAAACACCCACACTCCAACTTCCCAACGTTACAATGTTTAGGAGCACCCCCTCGGTCTGCCACACCGGACGCGGCCGGAAAAGAATCATTACCGTCTGTTTCATTTGACGGCACGACTTCAAACGGAGAGGAACCGAACCCAGTTAGGCGGAGTAACAGCATTAGCCGCTGCCTGGGGCGACGCAACCCACTCAAGCTCAGGCCCTCTCTCTCTCTCTCTCTCTCTCTCTCTCTCTCTCTCTCTCTCTCTCTCTCTCTCTCTCTCTCTCTCTCTCTCTCTCTCTTGAATTATCTCAGGAAAAAGACGCAATCACACTGCCTGTGTTTCTGGCGTCTTCCTTCACGTTTTATTTTTGCATGTTGCGTTCAGACTCATCGTGGAACGTATTTTAAGTCTCAAACATCTCTGCGTCATGCTCGACTACTTTTAAAACGTTCTGGTGGAAGTGATTGGGTTTTCATGTGTGTTTTCATAATTTTAACGAGATTCCGCACCACTGAGGAAAAACAGCAATGAAAATCTTATTAATCATGTTAGATACTTTTGCAGAACGAACCTAATGAGAAAGTAAAGCGTTTCAAAATGCTAACTTTTTTAATATTATTCAATTATCTTTTATCTTTTTATTCATTTTTTTTTTCTTATGTCGTCTCTTAAATATGAAACGTTCCTCGTGTAGATACGACTCGTGACAATTGCCAAGATGACGCATAAGAAGATTACTACATTTCGATAACTTACTCCAACACCGCCCGTCTCTGCCGCTAGAGAGAAAATGCAACCCTTGGCAATAATTTCAAAACATAAAATCGGGAAAACCAATAGAAGCGTACAATAAAAGATATAATAATGAAAGAATACCGAAACGAAAACTTTGAAGAAGAAATCCACCGAGGGACGCTATTGGAATCTAAGTTGGCGACTCGGCAAGCCTTCTTCAGGAGGATGACCGCCCTGGAAACTGAGGCTCGCCATTGTCAAGTTTGATGGGGTCCCAAGACGCTCAGATTGCGGCCCCACTATTGGAAACTCCATTAGCACAGCATCAACGGCGGCCACCACCACTGTTTGCCATCGAGCTGCTCACCACCACTACCACCACCACCACCACCACCACCACCATCAGTATCACCATCACAGCAGGAATGTTCTCAAAAATTAAAGTTTAAGTATGCATACATAAAAACATAAGAACATGAGAAAATAAGCGAAGCTACAAGAAGCCATCAGTCTTACACGTAAGAGTTCCTACATTAAACACTATTTCCTACAATAAACCTATTTCCACCTGTCATTAATATGGATACGGAAATACATAGGTATATTTCATACAGCGGCTAATATATGTAGGCGTGACGGCTTCTTGCAACTTCCCTTATTTTCTTGTGTTTTTATGTCCTTATGTATGGATAGTGAGTAAGTTGGTAGGCAAATGCTACCTAGTGCACGTGCTTACTATTCAGATATTATCATTGTCATTACTATCAATCATTCAATGCTGTTCCTAGGATTACAATACCAAAGACTTAACAACTGTTACCGCCACAAGAGAGAGAGAGAGAGAGAGAGAGAGAAAGAGAGAGAGAGAGAGAGAGAGAGAGAGAGAGAGAGAGAGAGAGAGAGAGAGAGAGAGAGAGAGAGAGAGAGAGAGAGAGAGAGAGAAGAGCCAAGAAAAGAGATAAGATACTTTAAAGGAGCAGAGTGACGCAGCGAGACCCTACTGTGTGTGGGCAGACAATGCAGCTTGTTCCTGTGCCGGAAGTACATATGTTGTGTAGTAGCGTGTTTCGCCTTCTATAACTCCCACCCATAAGACATAAGTATGATAATGTGTTACTATTGTAGTCATGATAATGTGCTATCACATCTAGGATACTTTTCTATATGCATTCAAATACGTATTAATTGTATAACTGTCACACGTCACTATCAGTGTACTCAAGCATGTATGGTGAGAAGAGAAGGGTTCATTCTCGCCGGGGAGATGCGAGTATCACCTTATTTGTTTCTGCTGTAACCCAAGAATAAAATAAGAAATGAAACACGTAAGAAAAAGAAAGAATGATACAAGAAGGAAGAAATGAAGAAGGAAGTAGAAAGAATAAATAAAGGAAGAACATGATAAGCACGAAAGCAGGTGCCACGATTGCACCACCCTGACAGATGAGAGACGAGACGTGACCGCCGAGGAGAACAAGATGCGGTGAGTCGTCACAAGACTAACGGAGCCGGAGAATAGCAACAGATTACAAGAGATACTCAGGTGGCTATCATAAAATTAGTACACAAGGGAAGCAGAGATCGCCTGCAGCAAATGACATGAACAAGACGGGCAGCCGGCACAACATAGGAAACAGTCTCCTTGTTCCTGATTAGATGGAAATACGATTTACCGAAGTTACTCGAGAATGAACATTATTGAAAGTTAAGGAAAAATAAACTGTTTGATCGAATTATGGGAAGATAAATATAGTTACTTCAAAATTAAATTTATTGAAAGCATAGAAAAAATGAACCATATGATCGAAGTATAGGAAAATTAATATAGTTACTCGAAAGTTAACCTTATTGAAAGTTATAGGAAAATAAAATAAACCATACTCTTATGATAAAAGTATTGGAAAATAAGTCTTATAACATCAGAAGCCTTGTTTGGACAAAAATTTGCTCTAACATCATGTGTATAGTATGAGGTGTAGGAGGCGGGAAGAGACAGGAGACAGAGAAAAGCTAGACAGAGCTGTCAGACCAGAGAGTCAAGATGGGCAATCTGCCTGTTACAGTACCAGTAAGCAGAGCTTGACAGTTGCAATGCAGTCAGAGTAAAATGTTGGTGTTATATATTGACAGAGGGAGATTGGGTATGTGGGATGTGCTTCCTTAATGAATATTAGTTGCGGGAACTGTGCAGGATGCGTTTTTATCATTGAGTGTTAATTTTGTGAAGTGTTTTGAATCGGAAGTGTAATGTGAAGTGTTCCCAGATAAATTGTGGAATTTGCATGAAGAGAGAGAGAGAGAGAGAGAGAGAGAGAGAGAGAGAGAGAGAGAGAGAGAGAGAGAGAGAGAGAGAGAGAGAGATTAATCAAATGTTCGTAGTTTTCGTTGTTGTCGGAAGTCGTGTGTGATCATATGAGTGTAAATATATGTAAATAATACAAATTAAGTAAAATTTATAAGAACTTAACACGTTCCCTTGAACCTACAAATCCAGTCTTAGAGATTAGGGATGCAGCAGGATCGTGCAACATAGAAGCACATTTCAAAATTAAGGAGCGTGATTTATTTCCAGGTTTCGACCAACTACACCAACTTGAGGGTCTCATTATCCTGCTCATCTTGATCACCAACCACACCCACCATATATCGGCGGTAATGTTCTGTCTTTCACTTTCCTGAGAGAGAGACTCGAATATCCCTTTATCTAAACTCTTCCTTTCAGAATTTGCTGATAATGAGTGGTGATAAACAGGCGACATCAGCACTTCAAGTTAAAGTTAAAAGTCTTGACAGGGCCATTGAAGGTGATTAGATGACGAGATAATTGTAACTGAAGCGCATAGTGAGATAGTGAGAGAGGGAAAAAAAAACACATTGACATTCTGACACTCATTTGTTCATCAGATACCAGCATGCAGCAACCAGTGACGACCGATGAACAATAACGCCAATAACGAAGCACGTAGTGTACATAGCATACGTTATTGTTATTATTATTATTATTATTATTATTATTATTATTATTATTATTATTATTATTATCATTATTATTATTATTATTATTATTATTATTATTATTATTATTATTATTATTATTATTATCATTGTCATTATTATTATTATTATTATTGTATTAGATTTTTCTCCTCTTTTTGCTCCTCTCTGCCTGGCCTGTATGTGCTGAGGTCAGGCGAATATGGATGTTAGGTAGGTTTATCCAATATTCATATCTAGAGGATGCAGAGAGGGATATATG
Source organism: Scylla paramamosain (assembly GCF_035594125.1). Lineage (NCBI taxonomy): Eukaryota > Metazoa > Arthropoda > Malacostraca > Decapoda > Portunidae > Scylla > Scylla paramamosain. The sequence continues at coordinate 7,871,681 of NC_087171.1, read as the reverse complement.
AACATGAAAAAATTTACATTTTTTCTTCATTATCTATATAGTATTATCATTACTTCAATTGTAACCTTTCTTTTAAAATAATGAACTTGTTATTTTATAAAATGTCAGCTTTTGCGGCCGTCAGAGGGACGCTGGCTGCGCTCCGGTGTGTGGCTTGTCCGGTGGGCAGTCTTGCCTCTGTGTGTAAACCTTGTAAATACACAGAAACTCTAGTAACCTGGTGTTTCCACATCCCCGCTAATTCTTACTAAACTATACATCACTAAACAGAACCAGAGAGAAAACTACTAGAACATGAGAACATAAGAACATAAGAAATAAGGGAAGCTGCAAGAAGCCATCACAGGCCTACAGGTGGCAGTCTTTGTATGAAATATTCCTGGACCTTACCTCCCCCTGCGTCCGTTACCAGTCAGCTCCTTGGGGGTACCTTTTTAATCCCTCAAAATCTGCTCTCCTATAGTCAGGCATTTCTTAAGGTAAAGCCCTAAAGTCCTAAAGTCAGGCATTTTACTAGTGTGTTTTGCTTCTAAAAGTTTTCTCCCATTTTAATTTCTACCTAATTTCCCAATGGTCACTGTTACCTAGCTGTCCTCCACCCTCTACCTGGGTGACTGCTTCCTCCCTCTTACTTAGAATTGAATCTAGAATATTATTCCCCCTTGTGTGTTCTAAAATTACCTGTTTTAAAAAATTATCCTGAATTACCTTAAGAAATTCGTCTGCTTCACTGTTACCCACCATCAGGCTCCAGTCGATATTCTTAAAATCAAAATCTCCTACCACACATACCTGCCTGCTCTGCTATCATAGATAGGTGTTAATTTCCTTTGTACTGCTCGGTGGCCTGTTCACTAATCTCAGTAATACTGACTGTGATCCTTCCTTAATATCTATCCATATCGACTCTGTTTGGCTATCTGTTTGAATTCTACTGTTAATACAACATTGTAATGTGTCCCTAAAGTACAGCGCGAAGCCTCCTCCTCTTCTGTTTTCCCTGTCTTTATAGAATAATGTATAACCGTCTACCTTAACCTCTGGATTAAGTACTTCTCCTGACATATGTAACCAAGTTTCTGCTAAAGCAATTATATCAAGGTTCTCTACACGCGCCATTCCTCTAAGCAAGTCTATTTTATTCAAAATACTTTTACAATTCGTGTAGTAAACACTTAAGCTATTCCTCGCCTTAGCTGAGCTAGTTGCCTATCTAGATATACGATGAGTACATTGGTGACAACTTTGTCTGATACTACCACACCGATGCACCACAACAGGCAACGCGACATGCTGCTGATAACAGTAATAATGACAACAGTTTTTTCCTACTTTTTTTCAGAAGCAGAGTCAGAAAATAGCAAATATAAATCATAATGCAGCAATAAAGGGGCATGAAATTTATTAAAACACACCTTCAGATGAATTCAAAGTACTAGTATATTTATGGCCACGAGGACTGACAGTTGCATCACCGTACTGTGGCAGCCAAGCCGTGGACTCTGTTAAAACCCGTGCATGTATGAATTTTTAATAGTGAAAAGTATTCCTAAAGCGGTTCGGACACAGTAGTGGCAGACGAATTACCTGCCAGCGGCTATGATGTTGAGCAGCCGCTATGCAGTTGATTACATGACTGTCACTTCATGAGACTATACAAAAAAGACATCTTACAAACTCGCATAACATTAACATTGTAAAGAAGTTCACTGTCTTCTGATACAGACTGCCTGCATGAAATTATTAGTTTTTCTTGTATTAGAAACAAACGGATATCTCTCTCTCTCTCTCTCTCTCTCTCTCTCTTCCCCAGCACGTAAAGACGATCAGCAGAGCACCTGCCAAGAATTAATACATACAAGACGTGTTTAGATTAATAAGTATGAAGAATAAGACATTCTTTATCTTTGGTGATTTTAATGATAAATTACTTGTTAGCAGTAGCAAAATATCTAAGATTATAAAGAGAAAAAAGCCAACTCAAAAAATTGACAAACCAACAAGGTTTGCTACCTTGTTACGCCAACATCCTAAACTTTATTAAACTTTATTAAAGTTAGTACTAATAAGCCCGACATTATACTCCCCTGTGATGTTATGCCTCAAGAAGTTGCTGATCATGACCTTAAGTATTACAGTATATATCAGTAAACCTGATATATACTGTAATACATCTATCATTCGAACATTTCGACACCTCGGTGATTATACCAAAGAGAACTTCTGTTTTAGACTTCTTCAGAGGGCGTATAATTGTAATATGATTTTAAAATTAATATTGAAGGTGTAAATACACAAGTCGATATTTTTAATACAAATTTTATTAACTGTTTAAATGAATGTGCCCTCTTTGTTACTAAAGAAATAAAAAGACCATCAGCACCATGGATGAACATCTCAATTCGGGAAACTATGAAACACGACTCGAGTAAAACTAAAATGTGATATAACGCTGATCTGCAGGAACAGTATAAACAGGAACACTATAAACAGAAACGCGTTACAACCTTAATTGCTGAGTACAAAGCTCGATGATGAATTTCTTAATAATAAAGGCTACATTTCAAAGACATGGAAAACCATTAGAAAAATAGTCCCTAATAGTAAAAATATTTCCAACATTTCTAATTTTGATAATGTAGTCTACAAAGCCAATTAATTTAATTTTTTATTTCGCAAATATTGATAAGAATACTTATACTAAAACTCAAGAAATCATCCATGGCGGTAATGTTCCACGTCTTACATCTGAGAATGTGACTTGTGTGGTTTTTGGTGAGGGCAACACTTTGAGGCCTTAACACTGACACTGTTGTTCTCACGATAAAAGATCTAAATGAAACCAGTTCTGTTGGTAGTGATGGCAATCCTATGAAATTTATAAAGGACGCTCTTTATTTTATATTATTATATATTACTTGCATAATTAACATCTCTATAGTTACATGCGTCTTTCCCACAGCCTGGAAACCTACCCTTGTGATTCCCCTTTTTAAAAGTGGAGGCATCTGTGACCCAAGCAATTTTCGGCCTATTTCCTCTTACCCATTGTCTCTAAAGTATAAGAAAAAGTAGTTACTAATCACCTAATTAAATTTCTGGAACTTAATCAATTGCTATCTAATACTCAACACGGATTTCGGCCGAAACTATCTACAGAAACTACTCTCACTTTCATCACTGATAAAACATATGACAATATGGACCAAAAGAAAGTAACAACTTTGACTGTGTGATCTATCGAAAGCCTGTGACAGCATTAGCTATGAGATTCTTTTAAGTAAATGCACTAAACTCAATATAGATAACTTCTGGTTTAAAAGTTATGTGCATGACAGAACACAATCGGTTCGCCTGGGTGACACACTGTCTAATAAATTAAATGTAGATTATGGGGTTCCACAAGACTCAGTACTTAGCCCCATCCTATTCTCCATTTACGTTAATGACCTAGCTGGCAAATTAAATGTATGATTCATTGTGCTGATGATATCTATATTCTGCAGGTTGTCACTGTCAACAGTCTCGAGGATCTAATTTCTAAAACTGAAAACACACTGCTCAATGTAAAGCTGTATTTTCTTAGAAATGGTCTTATGTTAAATCTAAAGAAAACACAATACATCTTCATTGGCAAAAGACAACTTTTATCACGTATTCCCCAAAAAACATTTATCAACTATGATGTCAATCGTATAGACTCGAGTACGCATGTGAAGAACCTGGGCGTATATTTTGATCGATACATTCTTTTCGATGCGCATGTCACTGAGCTTACCAAGAAAAGCATGTATATCATAAAAATCACTGATGTATATTAACCGAATAAAGGCCCATTCACACTCATCAGTGACGTACCAGTGCCGTGTCCGCTCAGTGCTTCAGTATCAGTGAAAAAAAAAAATCGTTACTATGAATTCGGCTGACGCATTCACACATGCCCAGCGCAGTACCGTGTTTTGAATCTCCGTGTCAGTTCCGTCTCCGTTCCGTGAAGCTTAATATCGTCGCCACCGATATTTCTCATTGTTTCAGGGACGCCGGACGAGTGTTGTGAGTTTGTCCACAAGAATGCATGATGAGTTACCTATTAAATTGGTTTGAAATCATCCTGTTCTGTATGATTTGTCTTAGCCAAAGTATATGAACAGCAGTTTCGAACAACATATTTAGAAAAAATTTGTTCCATCACCAATGAACTCCTTTTACACAGTAGCAAGCTCTTCTTCACTTTGCTTTCTCTTTCATGCCTCATGTACCCACTTTCTTTTTTCAGCTTATGCTCAACCTCTTCCTCTTCAGAAATTATGACAATCATTGCCAATTCAACGTCTGAAAACTTTGTCATCTTGGAAATCACCGATTTCAGACAGTATGGATGTGTGTGAATAGACGTCACTGAAGCGTCACGGAACACAAAATAAACCTCGCAGAAAGTAAAATGCTTGATTTTTTTGTATGGGAACCTAACGCAATGTCTGACTCAAGGCTCTTACGGTCTTTAACCCTTTCCTTCTGGAAATCGTATATATACGATTGCATCAATGCGTCCGTAGCGACGGCGATCATACTCGTAATCAAGAATTTTCGCGCCTCAATTTTGAGCTCCAAGCGCGGTTTCTCGAGTCAGATGGTGAGTGGAAGTGTCCGGCATGTTTCCACATGTAGTGTTGTCAATAGCTCTGGAAATTTAGCGGTAACTAAGCTATTTTCCCTTTCTCCGGGCGACACTTGGCAACCCCAGCGACCCGCCGGGTGGAAAGCACCATGATAAGTGAGAAGAGACATCCTGATAAGAGCGAAGGATCTCAGATCATAACTCACCATGGAGCAGGACAGAACATTATCTTTGATTTTATAATAAAATGGTAGAAGGTAACTTGTCAGAGAGAGAGAGAGAGATCAACTAACAGGTTGGCGCATGAAAGCGTGTGTGCGTGTGCGTGTGCGTGTGTGTGTGTGTGTGTGAAAGAGAGAGAGAGAGAGAGAGAGAGAGAGAGAGAGAGAGAGAGAGAGAGAGAGAGAGAGAGAGAGAGAGAATGTTATTTGCCTGAAACTTGATATGAAAAGGGATGAAATCTCTCTCTCTCTCTCTCTCTCTCTCTCTCTCTCTCTCTCTCTCTCTCTCTCTCTCTCTCATTGGAAGTGTACAATTTCCCCTCCAAGATGAGAGAGAGAGAGAGAGAGAGAGTGTGTGTGTGTGCGCGCGCGGCGTCATCGCTCTCCGGGCTGTTTCTGGAAGACGGATCACACAGCGGGAGGAGGAACAATCCTTGATAAGGCATAAACTGAACTTTCAGGTGACATCGAGCTACAAAGTACATCATTGTATTCAGAATAACAAAGAGAAAATAATTATTAGTATTCAAACAGTTTTCTGACAATTTCTAGGTTTACCATTTTTAGCCGTCATAGCAAACGGGAAAATAGTTTAAGCGCCGGAAGGAAAGGGTTAACCCGTCCACTATTATAGCTGGTTTTCAAACTTCACCGAATCACATGATGTTACTGAAAATTGAATGAAAAAGGGAATTATGGTAGCGAAAAAAAATAAATAAATAACTAGAAATGTTTTTCAACCTAACTGTGATTGTGAAAGTATTGCCGTAAATTTGATAAAATCCTCTAATGGTGTCCGGTATAAAACTAAACTCATGACGTGGTTCTGAAAGGGTTAAGTCGTGTTATCATGTCTCTTACTTAATTCTCTATTTACAGTACATAGATAGGTTACAACACTCACTATCTCCTAGTCTTCGAAAATATATGATCATCTAAAGATAGATGAAATGATTTCTTCCTTGACCTGTACACTCCACAACTTGTCCCATGACCTCCCACAACCGCACCCTTGACGAGGCATGATGCTGCTTCCCACCTCCGCTCCTTCCGCTTCAGAGTTTAGGGATACCTGATGTCGCTGCCATCCTCATTAACAACTCCACGCTCCTTATCTTTTGGCTTACCTACTTTTACTTTATACATGGAAATAGACCGTAAAATTATTTCATACAGTAATTTTGCCTACTTGTTTTGTGAAGTGAAGTCTCTTCACTTTGGTGTGACAAAGAATGGGTACTGTCAACGACCTCTCAAGTGAGCGACTGCAGGGCGACTGCAAGAATTGTTTTATCAGTGTTTATGTAATGTCTTTGTCTGTACATGAAATACATAAGGTATTTTCCATTATTATGCACTTAAAAAGTCTAAGGAATTCTCGTAGACTCTCGGGAATTTTTTAAGTTGAAGAATTTTGGTACGTGTGGAAGCACTGCTTGCGTGGCTGACGGAGGCTACCAGTCTATGCAGTGCTCGTGGGCGAGGCGCAAGGAGTGGACCATACCAACTGCGGCACGACTCAGGAACAATAAGTCTCCTCCTCTGAACCATGCAAGACTGAACAGTAAACTGCCATTATAATATAATCCACCCCCCTGCCCTGAGGGGGATGACGTGATATGCCCGACTCAAAACTGGAAGGATTCAAGCAGGAGCTCCAAGGTCAACACGCAGAGACCTTGGAATATACCTGCCTGTACATCTGCCGACAGCGGAGGCCCAGGTGAGAACGGCTGAGCGCTTGACTTAGAGGACAACTCAAGAAATCTCTCTCTCTCTCTCTCTCTCTCTCTCTCTCTCTCTCTCTCTCTCTCTCTCTCTCTCTCTCTCTCTCTCTCGAACTTGATCATCGCATGGTCATTTCCGATATTACAGTGCGTGAAGAACATTGACACCAGTGTGTATGATGGGGATGATTCTGGGCAAGTATTTTGAAACGCCTTGGTCTCCCAGACAAACTATTTTCAAAAGTTAAAGGGAGGCTTGGCCAGGTTAACATAAAAATTTATATTATTGATGCAAAATCCCCGTTACATGATTACTAAATTATGTAAACTTTTAGCTAGCTAAAAGAAGTCAAGCAAGGGAATATGATCCCTGCTGTGGGGAGGATAATAGTGACTACGAGTACAGTGTTGGTGGATGTAATAGCATACTGTTAGTGGAGTACGTAAATAGATATTCCATTGTCCACAAAACATTCAACAAGTGAAAGCAAGTATTACAGTCATGACGTGCAGGAAAAGGGTGCTTTGTTATCATAATGGGAACACAATTCCACAGAAAATTAAGTTGTGAAAAATAATGTTATGAAATTATCATCATACCATACATAATCACAAAACATTTATTATATGATTAACTGTAAGAACAGAAGTGGACGGGAAAATAAACAGGAAAAGACAGGCACCTTGTTTAAAGATAGAAAATAGTTAAAGAAAGAAAGTTGATAATGCTCCCAGGTAATCATGAACGACTGTTGTGCTGCCCATCACATCAGTTCATTATACATGCGGAGATGCAGGTGTTCCGTTTGTCAGGGAAACGTCACTAAGCGTTGTTCACTTGCAGGTATATCATTGGCTTGGGGACATCATAATTATGTCACCCGCTGCACATTGCTCTCTGTCATGGAGTTCAGAACACACCTTACTCAAGTGGTGAACACTTCTCATAGTAGCACTTGCCAGGCTGCCGTCAGACCGAAGGGTGACGCAGGGTGTGAATTACTGTTATTCCGTAGTAAACTCTGTAACACAAGAAGTAAACAGGAAAACATACTAACTGCTACTGAAAAATAAATTTACCACTAATCTACAGTGACGGAGGTAAAGTGGCGGTTGCGCAATGCTTACCAAAACTAAAACAGTGAGTGGGAAACAAAGAGTTGTTTGGAAACATTCTGGCCCTACGTCAGCATTAAGCAAATTTATGTACGAATAGTAGCAGGTCTCAAGAAGCCGTGCTCCTCGCCCAGGACAGCCACGCATCCCTGTAACCAGAGCATCCAGCTCGCCAGTTAGACACACCACAGAAATAAGTAAAAGTAATTATGACCATGCATCCAAGGAAAACCTGTAACGCTTGCACGTCATGGTAAACACCGCGACCCAGTCAAGGACACCCACTCATCCTCTTGCTTCTCACGCAGCCCAGTATAATGCTCATCCTCTCTCTCTCTCTCTCTCTCTCTCTCTCTCTCTCTCTCTCTCTCTCTCTCTCTCTCTCTCTCACACACACACACACACACACACACACACACACACACACACACACACACACACACACACACACACACACACACACACACACATATATATATATATATATATATATATATATATATATATATATATATATATATATATATATATATATATATATATATATATATATATATATATATATATATATATATATATATATATATATATATATATATATATATATATATATATATATAACTGTACGAGGTTGTGTCTATCAACCTTCTTTTTTCTAGAACGTCGTTGACGTCAAGACGGCAACAAATGTGAAGTGGAGCATCAGCATCACAATAAAGAAACAAAAGACGACGACGAAGATTCATAGCCACAGTATCACTTCCCGCAAAGCTTAAGTAAGACCGTAAGAACATGTGGAAAGCTGTAAAATGTCAGTAGCCCTACACGCGGCATTCATTGTACAAAAAAAACACACATACTTAAACCCATTTGTCCTTCACATCCATACATTTATTTAATCTTCTAGAACTCCTTAATGACTCGGCACTAGCAACGTGATTAGTATAAAGTCTATTCAAGTCATCTCCCACTCTATTTGTGAACTAATTTGTGTTTACCTGTTTTTTTTTTTTCTAATAACTTAATGAATCTGGAATCTGCTACTTCTAATCCTTTTCAGATGAAACAGGAGAAGAGAGAGAAGTCGACTGAGTGTGAAATGGCGCGTTGCAGGCCAGTTTCAATGTCTACGTTAGCGGTGGTGGTGCTGATCCTCTGTCTCATGTCATGGGGTCATTTCCTCTTCCTGTACGATGCCGGGACAGGTTCCTTGCTCCACCCGACTCAAATCCTCCCCGCACCACTGACGAACATGCTTATCACAGCCACTCACCCAAGCGCCAGAGACACCCCTCCTAGAGCCACTCCTAGTCACTCTAACGCTGCAAACACTCGTCCGGTAGCTCACTCCAGCGACTCTAACAATCCCCCGAGCGCCACAAACATTGCTTCCCATGACACTGCTTTCCACATCGACGCCACAAACGTTCCCACCAACTCCAGGAATGACAACAGTAAAGCCACAAACTCTCCCTTCCAGACCAAGAAAGAGCAGAGTAATGCCACAAACACTTACTCCAAAATCAAAGGGAACTTTAGTAAAACCTCAAACACTCCCTCCAAAACAAAGATCAACCAACCTAAGGCCACAAACATTCACTCAAAAATTGAACAAGAACAAACCAAAGACACAAATACTCCTTCCAGAATCGGAAAAGGGCAAAGTAATGCCACAAACACTCATTCCAAAATAAAGAAGCAGCCATGGAAAGGCACCTACAGTCCTTCTAAAAACAAAAAGGAACAAAATGAAGCCGCAAATACTAACGCCAACACCTCCATGAACAGCACGAGTCATCCGCACAGGGCTTCCATTTCCTCAGGTAAGCCTCGTTGTGTTCTATGTGACGCCACTTAAGCCTGTATTGAGAAACGCAGCTGAACCTCTTGAATATAGTGGAGTATAGTGGAGATGCTGCGCAGAAATGTTTCAGAATATTGTCCTTAATGAGTTTATCATACTCTGCGTCACCAAGTCTGTCACACCTGCCACCTCAGAATTTCACTTCGTTACTGATTAACTGCTTCACAGATCACTTCTCCTTGCCTGCAGCGTCTTCACGGTCTCCCGCGGAATCTGGCTCCCAGTGCAGTGAGCAGTACCAGGAGGAAGGCACGATGCGGCGAGTGGTGCTGTGGACGCCCTTCTGGCACAAGTGGGACGGGTGGAAGGGAATGCTTCGCGACCACGGGGCCTTGAGGGAAGGTCGCTGCGCCATCTGGAGGTCAGTACATACGTATATGCACTACTACCCCGGCTGTTTTTTATATATATATATATATATATATATGTAAGAGGTTCACTGGCCAAGGGCAACAAAGTGAACGAAAAAAAAAAGCCCGCTGAGGTGCTAGTCACTGAAGAAAGGTCAAAAAGGATCATCCAAAACTGGAGGATAAGTGTTTTGAAACTCACTCTTAAAAGAGATTAACTCATAAGAAGGAGGAAATATAGAAGCAGGCAGGGAGTTCCAGAGTTCACCAGAAAAAGGGATGAATGACTGAGAATACTTATTAACTCGTACATTAAAGAGGTAAACAGAATAGGAGTGAGAGAAAGTAGAGCGAGGCTGAGGGAGGAAAGGAGGCATGTAGTTAGAAACATCAGAAGAGCAGTTAACATAAAAATAGCGTCAGACGATATCAAGAGATGAAACATTGTGGCGATGAGGGAGAGGGTGAAGATAGTCAGTTAGAAGAGAGGGGTTCATAAGACGAAGATCTTTTGATTCCACTCTGTCTAGAAGAACGGCGTGCATGAGTGGAACCCCCCACCCCAGACATGTGAATCATGCTCCATACATGGACGGATAAGACTCCTATACAGAGTTAAAAGCTGGGGGTGTGTGAGAAAAACTGTCGGAAACGACTTAGGACATTCAACTTCATAGGAGTTGTTTTAGCTGGAAATAAGGTGTGAAGTTTCCAGTTTAGATTATTAGTAAAGGACAGACAGAGGATGTTCAGTGTAGAAGAGGGGGGAACAGTTGATTGTCATTGAAAAGGGAACAGTTATCTGTAAAGTTGTGTCGAGTTGATTGATGGAGGAATTGAGTTTTTAAGGCACTGAACGATACTAAGTTTGCTCTGTCCCAATCAGAAATATATGAAAGATCAATAGTCAGGCGTTCTGTGGCATCCCTATGTGAACTGTTTAATTCTTGAAGAAGTGGACGTGGAAAAGTGTAGGATGGTACGAGTATCATCAGCGCAGGAGTGGATAGGACAAAAAGTTTGGCTTAGAATATCATTGATAAATAATAGAAAGAGTGGGTGGCAAGATAGAATCATGAGGAACATCATTGTTAATAGACTTACGAGGATAACATTGATCGTGTACCACAGCAACAACAGAACGGTCAGAAAGATAATTTGAGATAAAGTTGCAGAGAGAAGGATAGAAGCCGTATGAGGGTAGTTTGGAAATTAAAGCTTTGTGCCAGACTCTATTAATTTCTTTTTTTTCATATGATTAGCGTAACAGCGAAAGTTTCACCAAAATCCCTAAAACAGAATGACCAAGACTCAGTAGGCAAAGCCAGAAGATCAGTACTACTACTACTGTTACTACTGCTACTACTCCTACTACTACTACTACTTCTACTACTACTACTACTACTTATATTGCACCTACAACTACGGCTCTCACAATTCTTATATCTTACCCTCTTCGTCTGGCCTCCTCAGGTGTGAGTTTCTGCTGGGCACGGAGGTCACGACGGAGCAGATAAAGGAAGCGTACGCAATCATCTTCTTCAGCCTGGATGTGAAGGCGCAACCTTTACCTCCACGCTTCCCTCACACCCTATGGATCTGGCTGGAGTTAGAGGTGACCGTGAAAACTGCTGTTATTACATGCTCCTATTACTTCACTGTTATTAGATGTTGTTTGCTGATTATTGAGCAGGTAATTGTTTCCGATGATAGCCTGAGGCAGCTGGTGGTGGAGTCCCGAAGAGTGTGTGAGGGGAAGCCAGTGAGAGTGAATGAAAGTAAGAGTAAAATAAACGCACGAATGCAACTGAGGTGATTAAAGGGTAGACGGTTTTATTTACTCGTATCTAGGATCGCATGTTGCTGTGGATGGAGGAATAGATGTAGGAGTGAAGCTTAGAATGTATGAAGCAAGGTAGGTGTGTGGAGAGCGAGATGTAGTGATCCTGAAACGTGGGAAATGGGAAGCAGGAGATGGGAAGAGACCGAATGAAGTGGAGATAAGGTGTCTGACAGACATTATGTGGAGGAGGAGTAAAGTCTTTATCGGGATTACTTCTTATTACTGTAGTAGTAGTAGCAGTAGTAGTAGTAGTAGTAGTGGAAGAGGTGAAGAAGGTGAAATAATCAAATAATCTTCTGGTTCCCTCAGTCGCCAATCATCAGCATCGCCGCAACAAAGTCGTGGAGTCAGTTCGAGGCTTCGGGCGTGTTCTTCAACCTCACAATGTCCTACCACCACCTCAATCACATCGTGGCCCTCGCCGGAGAGCTCGTGCCTCTGTCCACTCCCCAGCATTGCCCAATCTCCTCCAGCTACTTCTTCAACACCTCTTCCCCAACCTACACTTCCTACAATCACCACATGGATCAGTTCGAGTCTTGGTTGCGTGAGAGGGGAGTGGTTGCTGATGAGAAATTGCGTGCCGAGCGAAGCAGACGTCACGGCAGTTTGATCTATCGGGCTAAGGACAACACCACACTGACTCAGCCGCGATCAAATGACCAAGGCGAGAAGAAAGTCCAAGGTAACGAGACTTCTGTGATGGAAGAAGGCAGCCTGACACTGACACCTGAGGAGATTGCGCTGGCGACACGACCAAGAGTGGCGGTGTGGATGGCTAGCCACTGCCCTACGGACTCTCGGCGGGAGGATATGGTGGCGGAGCTGCAGGGCTTCATGGCTGTCACCACGGTGGGCAAATGTGGTAAGTTGAAGTGCGGCAAGAACCACATGGACGACTATTGTTACCAGTGGCTAGCAGCGTCACACCTTTTCTATTTGTCCTTCGAGAACGCCTTGTGCGATGATTACATCACCGAGAAGATGTGGACGCCAATGAAGCACGGTATGGTACCGGTAGTCTATGGTGGAGCCAATTACCACCACATTCTGCCCTTCGATTCCTACATTGACGTGTCCAACTTCTCCAGCCTTGCAGCCCTCGCCAACCACCTGCTGTATCTAGCCACCCACCCTGCCGCCTACCTGAGACACCTGCAGTGGCGGCGGTACTGGCAGGTGCGTAGACTGGTGCCCTGGTGTGACCTGTGCACTGCCATTCACCGCCAAACTCACCCCGCCCGCGCCACGTTGGACCAGTGGTGGAACACCACCGCCACCTGCTACGCACCTCCCCGCTGGCGAAAAGCGAGCGCAGCGGGGAACTCCAGCGGGTCGGCATGAACACGTAGCTCAAGGGATGCAATCGGCGACTAGCGGTGTCAATGAAGCAAAGGTTTCAAGCCTCTTATGATTACTTATGTTTCCGAAAGCAGGTATAACAGTGGTCAAAAGTCGAATAATCTGCTACAGTCACTTCCACTATTTTGCGTTTTCCACTCTTAAATCTTCGGATCTACTTTGAATCTATCAGTTGTCAGGTTTTATAAGAAGACTGTCAGTGGATCAGAAGACTTCAGATTAAGGGAAAACGCTGAAGATGATAGAAAAGTGTGTGGCACGTTAACACAGTTTTGACCGTGACTATAACTTGGAATAGATTTTGTTTTTTTTTTCTTTTGTGCCTGATTCTTCAGTGATATTTCTGTGATCGTATACCCATGACTGCTTGTGACACTAGAGTGACAACACGTAGTGCTGGTTCAGAGTAGGTTCCTGGTGGTGCTTCGTTCCTACGAGGTCGGTGTGATCAAGTGAGTTTATGATACATAAGAAAGAGCTGCACCGCAACATTGTTATTTTCACAACTACATAATATACTCCAGCCGAACATGACCACAAGCATATGCTTTACTTTATTGCTGTAATACGTATTTTCAAATTTTGTAGTATGCATTATAGTGTGAATTTTTCCAGTGTCTTTCGTATGTTTTGGTAGTGCGTACATGTGTATTCACGGTTATTGTTCTTGTTGTTATTGTTGTTGTTTTTTGTGCGTGATATGGTAAGGTTTTTTGCCTAAGAGGTGGAATGGAGTACCCTAGAAAATGTGCCTTCTGATATAGTAACTTTATGATCCCTGGAACACAGTGTTACCGTCCTTAGGTTCATATCTAGAAACACTTTCTTCTCCCATCACGCGTACTTTCAAAGGCCCCAGAAATTATTGTCTGGGTTTCCATGAATGTCTTCCTATAAACGGTACAAAATCTTTGTTGAACTATCACCAACATCATGAGAACGCCTTTGGAAATCCCAATAGCTTCCATTATAGTCTGCTTAAATAATAGATAAGTCGACGAAGCTTTTAAGAATAATGTATTGTCTCTAACTTGTTGCTCTCCCTTCATTGAGTCATAATGTTTCTTCTTGTTCTGATATATTTTGCACCTTCTATTTCACATTTTGGTTATTTTTTTCCTTTATTTTCAGTGTCTTCTTGAGATGATCGCTAAATTTAAACATTTACTAAGTTATTCTCACTTCTCCAACTGGAAAATGGTGGCATAACTCGTAAAAAGTAATGAGAAACACCTTCCCTGACTGGCCACTCCCTAAGAATTCATCGGTCTTTTGTGATGCAGCCACCAAACCAGGCCTCGTTGTCTCAAATGTTGAGGCGTCTCAAGTACTTTTAAACAGGCTGTAGTGGAAGTTATTAGTGGATTTTCAGACTTTTTTTTCTGGTGATCGTTTAATATACGTAGTGAAAGAAGAATTCTACATCGTCAATGGGGAAAAAACATCCGCGAGAATCTGACTAACCTCCGTGGTCTTTGAAAATAGTCCTTGTGAGAATCCAAAGCGTTTCAAAGTGAGTCATTCATGTCACAACGATAATACCTGTTTGTCTTTCCACAGCCACCAAACCTGAGTCATCCCTGCCACAGCCATATTACCTGGGTCTTTCTTGTCACTACCACTACTTGTATACAGGAATGTTTCTTGGTACAGTCACTACACTTGAATATTTTGTGCCAAAGTCGCGACTTCATCTACGTATGTTCCCCTGTCAATGTCCGAATTAACCGGCAAAATTTGATGCAAAAAGATAAATCATAAAATCTGACGTGCCTTTATCACACACACACACACACACACACACACACACACACACACACACACACACACATTGTAGTGAATACACATTGTATAGTGTGGTGGTCAACACGCTCGGCTCACAAAGGCCTGGCTGTTGTCCCCGGGATGTAACCTCGCTGTCCCGGTGTGTCGTGTGTAAGTGGTCTCAGTCCTGCCCAAAGATGGCTCTGATCTCTTTACGTAGAGTAACGGCTGATTGGTGATCAGCATACTCCCTGTCTGAATTTGTATTTCCACCTTCCTGTGACTTAAATTCTTTCAAGAGGGAGGTTTCAAGACACTTATCTTGTATTTTTTTATTTTTCATTTTTTGCTGCAATTTTAGTTGCTCTTGGCCGGTGACCCTCCTACATAAAAAAAAAAAAAAGTGGGACTACCTCTCTTTTGAAGAAAATAAGGTCATTACTTCTCAGCCATGCCTGTTATTATTATCATAATATTGAAACATTTCCATTCCGATTTTTGCACAACCTTTATAAACGATGCTGACATTATCATATAGCGCTTGCAAATATCATTAGTTGGCAGGCTTTATTTATCTATTATTTTTTTCCCCTGAACTTCTTTGTTGTTTACTGCATGAGTAAGTGGCGTCAGTCCTGTCATTGCATAGACAAGGGCACTGCCTTGTGGATTCCGCTCTCTTTTTTTCCTATTTTTCTTTATCTTGTGTGATAAATCAAATGCTTTACAATGTCTCTAATTACCCTCCAGCGAACAAGACCTTGTTTACTCGCGGCTGAGTCTGAGACCATATTTTCAAACATTTCATTGTCTTATTCACACTACTTTTAGCAGGCTCTGGTAGTTGTTGTGACTCTCAAGGGTGTTTTCATGATTCTTAAAAGTATTATTTTTAAAGACAACAAAGGGAATTAATCGGCTTCTCATGAATAATTTTCGCATTGATGATGGAAAATACTTGATAAACTATCATTAAAGTCATAAAATACCCTTGGATACTCCAAATGACTTTCATGAAAGTCGCTGAAATAAGAAGCTGATACGTGTGAGGATAACATCCCTGGATGCAGGGGTGCGGAAAACTGATGCAGTGTATAATAGTTGTACCAGACATCCAGAGCATCCACACTGGTGATAACTGCCGAATTATCGTGTTATCTGCCAGAAGTGTAAATATGTGTAGTGAAAACATGACATTTATTTACCCCGAGAGGTAAGAAATCATACTAGTTCACTGACAGTACATAGATATACATAGATATACCAGGGATGACTCCAGGGGCACGTGATCGGTGTGTGGAGGAGAGGGAGGACATGAAAATAAACATGACCAGCTTGCGTCGGTCGGTGTTGAAATTTCATAAGATAGGTTATTCAGTGTTTATCGTTTTCTTTAACCCTTTGACTGCCATGTGCTACACCTTTCGCTACTTACCAATCACTCTAAGACATCTTTACTTGTTCTATAGCCACATCCAGTCTTCGAACTAGGAAGAAATTACAAAATGTATTTTTTTTTTCATCGCTAACTTTTTTGTCGATTAAGGCTTATAAAGACTTCACGCATTGCTTCTCGTGCTGCTAATTGTTATGTGTCGCAGTGAAAGGCTTAAAATGCTCTCCTCAGGCCCTATATAGCAGTGTCTTTATCTCTTTTCCATGTATGTTTATGATTTCGCCGTGGCTGGTCATTTTCCGCTGTATTGACAGACAAATGTATTACTGTGGCAGAGAAAGTTCCTGGAGAGGGCATGGCATGCTGGATGTAGAAATTAGTGGTATGGATACTTTTTTTTTTCATTCTCTCTCTCTCTCTCTCTCTCTCTCTCTCTCTCTCTCTCTCTCTCTCTCTCTCTCTCTCTCTCTCTCTCTCTCTCTCTCTCTGATCTTGATTTTGATGCTACAGGTGGCCCGGCATCACTTCTCAGCCAGTAGACTTTTATATCGGTAAACTCCTGTAGGGAAAAAAGAGAAAAAAACGACAAACAGGAAACAGGCATCATCTATCACATCACCAGTTCCTACTACATTTAGCACGCCACATTTACTTTAGAAACTCTTTCACTGCCTCAATCATTCTTTCATTCGTCTCTCCACACAGTCTCAGCAGCAACACTATCCATTCCCTTCCTGTCTTCTCCACTCTGACATCCTCCAATTTCCTTAGCACTACTTGCATCATCTCATCCCAGCATCACATGTTCCACCGTCTCATCCTCTTCCATCTTACGCGAGACTCAGACTGCCTTGAACTCCTTGCATTCATAACCATACACTGTGCCCTCGCTCAGAAGAAATCACCACCCAGGCTTCCCTAATACCACTTTTCATACAATGAGGCCTCGTTTTCTCTATTCCATTCCAGAGTACTCTTTTGTTCCATCTTATTATTTCATTCACTTAGTCCCACATGTTTTACTACTCTTACTTTTCCACTTCCCTATATTCCATTCTAAACCCTCTCTGTTTCTAATAACCACACTCTAGTCACTCTCGACATGCCTCCCCTAAGGCCGCTGAAAAGATCAATTAGTTTCCAAGCCACTCTTTACTATCATTTTAACACACTTCTTTCCCCACCTGCTACTCCTAACATTCCATAAAAACACTCATCTCACTAGTCTTGTCTCATCCATTCGTTCTAGTTTACTTTTGTACTTCAAGGTTGTTTTAACATATCTTCCTCTACGAGTGATAGTACTCCATCTCATATCTCCCTTTCAAGTATCTATCGTAGCATGCCTTGGCGCATTTAGTGCCATTCTTGCTGCTCTATTATATCCTACTTCTAATTTCGTTAATTCATCCCTTTTCCACGCAGTCACATACATACCATATATAGTGCTCGGAATATTCACGTTCTTCCAAACTTCTCCCAACACATCGCATTTACTTGTTTTCATCTTTGCTGCAGTTCCCAGTCAACTCACCCATTGAATCACCGTCAGGCTAATCTTTTCATTCTCCGCCATTCGGACTCATCCACATCCCTAGGTACTTGTATTCATCTGTCTGTCATAACGCATTCCCTGCCAGTCTCCACATTGAATTTCTTTCATTCTCTGATCAATTCACTATCAGTTATCTTGCTTTTCTCACTGCTAAATTTCACTCCAAAGCCTCTTCAGTACCATCTACAACATCTAACAAGCTTTGAAGCTCTTCTGCCGATTCATTCTTAACTAATATACAAGCACATATCTTATCATTTCCCACACTTACTACTGCATCCATTTTTCTTATTCTGGACTATTAATTCTTCTGTATACAAGCTAAATACATCCTTGCCTAACTCTTCTCTCACTCTTCACTCTGTATGTTTCTATACCTCCTAGTCAGTATTTAGCTCTTATGTCCACATACATACTTCGCACTATGTTAACAGTCTTTGCGTTCAAACAAATATTCTCTAAGACTCCATCTAGCATTTCTCTATTCTCTCTATCATAAGCTTTCTCCATTCATAAAAAAAAAAACGTAAGAATAGTTTACCTTCATCCCTCTTTTTTCTCTCAATCGTTTCATTCACCACAATCATTTTATCATCTCCTCTCCTCTCCACACGAAATCCGTTCTGTTCTTCACCAAACGCTCCAGCTCTTTCAATCCATTTACACAATCTTTCATTCAACACTGTACTGGAAACTTTATCTATTGTCGTCATTAATGCAATTAGCTCATAGTTTTCAACTTCTTACCCTTGTATCCTCTCTTAAGTAGCAGTCACCCTGCATTCATTCCATATTCTTGGCACTCTCTCCTCTCACAACTCTTATCAATCACAACTTTCACCCATTTTTTATACATCTCATAAGGTATCATCTCATCTGGCCTTCCCATTTTTCTGTTCTCTCAATTCTGCAGCATTAAGATCACAACCAAGATCGAGTCCTGTAGCAAGATCAAGATGAGGATCAAGATCACAACACTGAAGATGGCAGCGAGCAGTGCCGAGACCTCGCTGGAGAAAAATGAATTTACTCCTAACATCAGGTACTCATGTCACACTTTGGCCTGTGTATTGTCACCCAGTTAACTGTAAACTAGGGAGTGCTTGTGATGAGGGGAATGACTGAGAACTTGTCATTATATACAAGATATTTTTGATGTAGCTCTTTCGGTAATTTTTTGAGGGAATATATATTTTTTTAAGTTTCTCTGCGGAATTGCATGGAAGTGAACTTGCTTTGGAAATGTGAGAAAGGTCTGATAAGTGTTCAGAACCACTTTGTCTTGCAGTAACCGACATGATATGTTTTAGTCTTAATCATGTCTTATTATTACAACGTGGGCTAATCTTAAACTTGGTATATTTGTAGTTTCAGCCTATAAGGAGATATCGTGCGTTGAATTACTTAAAATATGGTATACAAGACATTGGTTCACAAGTAAGGTAGTTGGTGAATGTTGATAAGAAGCAAAGTAAACATTGGTTCAGAGGAGATAAACCAAAATTGGGTATTATTTTAGATTTACACCATTATAATCTACAACACTGGGAATGTGATTTTTGCATACCTTACCAGATTCTAAGAAACTTTCTGAGTTTCTGTGGGAAATCTACAGTTTTCAAAAATAGACACAGGCACTCCCCTCCCCCCTCCCCTCCCCCCGCAAATTCCCTAGACCTGATCCTGTAGGATAGGTTAGATTAGTATCCCTAGGAAAGGGGTCAGGGTGATGTAGGTTAGGGGGACAGGGGGATTATAATGTAAATCTAAATATTAACCCAAAATTGTTTCATTAACAAAGAATGAGTAAAGACCAACAAATTATCAAGATTGTGGTAAGTGCAGACATTATGGTCAAGGAGGAGGCTAGATGAATGTAAGGATGATCTTTTCTTCCTTTGTTGTTGTTTTTCCATCAAGTTCCCCTAGCAAAGGAGTGATTTTTACATTTAGGGGCTATTACCTCAATTTTTAAGTACTCAGGAGCTGCCCTTTGTGGGTCACGGGGCCTGTAGAAGCCCAGATGTCACTGTCTCTGTATCCCGGGCTCAGAGGTCCCAGGGGTGGAGGTGAGCACTGAGACCACAGGCAGCAATGGTTTATGGTTTTCACTCTATCATCATCACTTCACTCAACCTTATTTTCCCTCATAAAGCTAAATGTCTCATGAGTCTCCTAAACATATATATGGAGCAAAAGGTTTCTTATCTCAGACTCCCTTCTTTTGACAGGGTTGGTGTAATTTCAGGGTGACCTTTCCTCAGTGGGGGCTGCCAACCAAGACTTTCTGAACAATGTCATTCTTCATCACTGTTCATGAAGAAGCTGGCACGCAGTTTGATAGTTTAACCCTTTTTTTTTATTGATATTTGTTTGTTGTTTATGTGTTTCTTTTTTTCTTTTTTTTTTCTTTTTTTTTAAGTAACAGGACATTGAAAGCCAACCACTTAGGCCACAGCAGTCATCTAATTTTTTTTTGTTGCACATCTGATTTGCACTTGCCTCATGTGTCCCACCAAGGGTTCAGTCCCCAATGACTACCTCTTGGGACTTGACATATCCTTTCAGAGCAATGCCACAGTGTTTTTGTGATGTTCCAAAAGGGAGCTACCATATGTAAATGCCCACTTAACATGACTGCCACATATAACAAGTCTTCGTCCCAGCAGCACCATGCCTCCGAGACCAGAGGTGACGTACAACTGGATCAATATAACTTCAGAGTTCTTCCACGCTACTAAAGGTAAGGTAATAACCAGCCATATATATATATATATATATATATATATATATATATATATATATATATATATATATATATATATATATATGTGTTTAGGTTATGTATTCTTAAGCTTTGTCATTGATTTTTCTGTTCCATGTACTGTATTAATTTATTATATTTTTTATCATAATTATCATTTTCATATCTTTCTCCTTTTTCTTCCTTCTCGAATATCCATTGCAACTAATATTTTTTGAAGGAAAGTTAATGTTTTGACCTTAAGATTTGATTTTCAGACCTGCAACTGGGTGAGCTTCTGCACGATGACATATTTGGGTTGTTTGAAGCCATGTCTGCCATAGAGATGATGGACCCCAAGATGGATGCTGGCATGATGTGCAACAGAGGGAAGAAGGTTCTCAATTTTGACCAGGCTGTGAAGGCAAGTATATATATAGGAAAGGTAATAGGGGGATTTTCTGCAAAGTGGTCATCTTCAGCCATCAGTAGTGAGCTACAAGTTACTTGCAATTTCGAGTTTTTTTTATAGAGCCATTCCATATGCATATTAATGTATTTAGTGTATTTTTAAAATGATTTCCACCATTCCTTCTAGGCAGTAACTTGGATAAAACTGTACTGTATCCATGAAAACAAATACTGGAGCTGCTTTTTTGGTGCATATGGGATATTCATCCACAGTTTTTAAAAGCAGGTACACTATACATGTGAAACATATTAATGCAGACAATATGTCTATGCCATTGAAAATACCAGATGGCACAGAACAACTCAAGTTTAAATTGGTAATTGACAACTCAAGTGACTTGGCGAGAATGGGTCAAACAAAAACAATCACCACACGTACTGCAGGGCACTGACATATGAGGTTACATGGCCTAGCCAAGCCCTTGACATGGTCTATGGAACCTTCAACATAACTTACCTAGAGTAGTGGCAACAACATAAACATCTTCTGTGAAGTGCTTGTGATACACTTGGCTGGCTGCCACTGGACCCGACCTGCCTCTCCTAACACCAGCTATCCTCCGCTTCTTCAGCTCAGCACCATTGAAAAATTTATAGCCACCACCTTTATTTGAACAAAGAGATGCACATCACACTGATGGCATGGCTATAACTCCTTGTGGCAACTGAGAGGTCTGTTTTGGTTTAAACAGCTGTGACCACTCCTGCCATTACAGTTGTTTCAGGAGTGAGATGAGAGAATCACTGCATGAAATGACTGTATCCATGTATCACAGTGTCATTGAGTATGGTTAGTCATATTAAGTAGTACCACCATATTTTTTATATTTTTTAGTCTGTACATCAAATAGTTCATAGACATATACTGTGCCATACTTAAAAATAATGAAGTTGATAGAATATGAAGTTTTATTTATTTATTTTTTCTTTTGAAATTATCAATGCAAAATGAGAACATTTCTAGCTGGAAATTCACAAAAAAGTATATTGATATATTCTGAATGCATTTGTGTGCACATGGAAATTACAGTAACAAGATTTTAGATTATGCAATTGTAGTAGAGCAAGGCTCAGTTGAGACATCTGATGGCTTAGCTCACCAGATTCCCCATTGATGCAGTATTAATGTTATCAACTGCAGACAAGATCCTTAGGGTTTGTTATCAGAATAAAACTAAAAGTAATATGTTTTACCTTTATAAAGTTAAATTTAAAAAGGAGATAAGAAGAAATTAGTTTTCTAGTAAATTGTTAGAAATGAAATAGACTCAGTAATTGGTTAGTCAATGCTGATGTGATAGGGAGCTTTGGAAATAAGAAAAATTTTTGAATTAGGATTAGAGATGGACATAGATATATACGTTTATTTACAGGATGTGCCACATGTAGGAGTCATCATGTTATAACTTGCCTCCCCCTGCAGGCTGGTGCTCTGAAGCTCAACAACCTCACAATGGAGGAACTTGTCGGAATCATGGACTCAATGCTAGCCTGCCTTGTCACCTGGCTGGAGGGACACTCAGCAGCCCAAACCATCCTTACCTGCCTCTACCTACACAAACCCCTCAGTATTGAGGACAGAGCACTGAGAGCATTTTCAATACAGACACTGAAACTCATTGCCATAATTAACAATGTCGTTCATAGGTAAAGACTTTTGTGTGTGTGTGTGTGTATGTGTGTGTGTGTGTGTGTGTGTGTGTGTGTGTGTGTGTGTGTGTGTGTGTGTGTGTGTGTGTGTGTGTTTGTTTGTTTGTTTGTTTTTTTTTTTGAGAAAAAAATATAAACATGCTATGAGATAATTTTGGGAAAAAAATATAAACATGCTATGAGATAATTTTGGGAAAAAAATATAAACATGCTATGAGATAATTTTGTTAATTTTATAGTAATCCCCATAATTATTTTAGAATTTAAAAGAATTAATAATTTTAAATACAGTTCTTGGTACAGTAGTATTTAAAACCATAGAATATGAGTTTCAATATTATACATGAAATATAGAGCAATAAAATCTTGTAAATTTGATAGATTAACAAACCACTATCAGGAAACTTTGTGTAGTTATGCAGGAGTGTGTTAAGCTGCTGGGCTGTAAGGAAGGCTTATCTCAGTCTGCAGCGACCAGAATCTGATTTTGTGATATTTGGATTTCCCAAGGTTGTACTGTAAAATGCTATTAAGGTAGACTAAATATTGTTTTCAGGATTGCATATGCACAAAATTTCTTTTTCCAGTTGCATTAATTCAGAGATCATTTCAGTGCTGGTGTGTTTGAAGAGGAGGACTTCCAGCCTGCCCTGTATGGTTATGGGGTGTGTTCAGAGGTGTCTGAGGTGCGTGCAGGAGGCATGATGAGGGAAGTGGAAGAGGAGCTACAGAGGGCAGTCAAGGCCACACGGAACAGACAAGGAGAACCATGGGACCCCAAGATGCAGAAACAGGTAAGTTGTATTTCATATCATAAAGCCATCAGACATCACCAGTATCAGCATCAGCATAATGAACCTATTTCTAGTTGTCATTGATAAGAAAGTGCAGTCTTAGAGAGAGAAAACCTTTCAGATTTCCAAGTGATGTTTACCACTCATTTGCTGACATGCAAGTGAACCATTCTTCTGTCTGTTTGAATTCTCTGTAAGCTGATAGGTATAAGCCAGACTGATAAGAGTGCATTAAAAGTGGTGTGATGGTCATTCAAGAAAGGTATATCATGGGAATGTTTGATCTCCATAACTCAAACAAGACCATCATGCCATCCTGTCAACTTGGACTCGCTCAGTCTAAAATAGGTTTTAACTTATAATGTTCCTCTGCTGCCATAATAGACCAGTGAGCAATAACTTAAGTAATTTTGATGAAATTTGAGCATTGACATGAATAATTGATGCCTTCATTCATAATGGAGCTTTTAGGGTGTCCATATCTGCAACGAAAGCTCATGAATTTGAATATACATTAGCAGAACCATTGGTAAGATAAGTTACTGTGTATTTTGACTTTGTTTTTTAGTATTTTAACAGTTTCTTATTCACCATTGCATTACCAGCACGAAGATGCAGTGGCACTTTTCTCTAGAATACGCTTCATGCGGCTGTTCTATGCTGCCCTAGCTGCTATAATGAGAAGAGAGCCTGTGTCCATCCCTGAGGCAGAAAGATGTCTGGCCTCATGCAATGAGCTGGTTTGTATAATGCAGAACACCATTGGTCGAGGTTTGAGACCCAAGCAAGCCAAAGATGAAGAAGGCAATAAAGGTAAGCAAGCTGCTTATATCTCCTTTCAAAAAGTATGAAAATGGTTTAGATGTTATTATTATTATTATTTTTTTTTTTTTTTTTTTTTTTTTTTTAGCACAGATTTTAACCACAGGCATATATTTTTTAGGACCAAAGATTTTTTTTTTTTTTTTAGCTGAGCAGAAAACATTGTAGCAGATGAAAAGTAAACCATTTCCTTGCTGTGTATTGATAAGTTATTTAATTTTTATCATATAAATATTACTCTACCTGTTCTTTGCCATATATCAATAGTCACTTGATTTTATATATATATATATATATATATATATATATATATATATATATATATATATATATATATATATATATATATACATATATATACAGGGTGTAATGCAAGTTTTTGCAAATACTGAAAGAGTTGAAAGAACATGTAATTCTAAGTAGAAAATGTTCTATACACATGTGCATTTTAAGGCTTTGTTTACCCGTCAGATGAGTTGAAAATGTATGGGACTCGCGGGTGTGCTCTGCATGTAGCTATGAGGTGACGGACAGATGGTTGCATTGTTGCAGCTTCGGAAGTGCCACTTGGTCAAATTACAAATGGATTAATCTTATTTTTTTGCAGGCTGTGGAATATTATAGCATCTTATAATAAGACAATTGGTTTTAAAAAGCATGTAATCTACCAATAAGCATTACACGACAACATTGTTGTGGTGATGAAAAGTACTCCTGTATAATGCTATGTGGCATCATCAAAGCGAGGGAGGATGGGGGGAGTAAGTCCGAGTGACCTTGAAAACAGCTGAGTGATGATGCTATGTAGCATTTTACAGGAGTACTTTTAATCACAACAATAATGTTGTTGTGTAATGCTTATCAGTAAATTACATGCCTTTTAATACCTTATGTCTTGTTATAAGATACTGTAATATTCCATAGTTTCCAAAAAAAATAAGATTAAACCATTCGCAATTTGACCAAGTGGCACCTCCGAGGTTGTGACAATGCAGCCATCTGTCCATCACCTCATAGCTACATTTTTTTTTTTTTTTTTTTTATGTAGGAAGGACACTGGCCAAGGGCAACAAAAATCTAATAAAAAAAAAATGCCCACTGAAATGCCAGTCCCATAAAAGGGTCAAAGCAGTGGTCAAAAATTGATGGATAAGTATCTTGAAACCTCCCTCTTGAAGGAATTCAAGTCATAGGAAGGTGGAAATACAGAAGCAGGCAGGGAGTTCCAGAGTTTACCAGAGAAAGGGATGAATGATTGAGAATACTGGTTAACTCTTGCATTAGAGAGGTGGACAGAATAGGGTTGAGAGAAAGAGGAAAGTCTTGTGCAGCGAGGCCACGGAAGGAGGGGAGTCATGCAGTTAGCAAGATCAGAAGAGCAGTTAGCATGAAAATAGCGATAGAAGACAGCTAGATATGCAACATTGCGGCGGTGAGAGAGAGGCTGAAGACAGTCAGTTAGAGGAGAGGAGTTGATGAGATGAAAAGCTTTTGATTCCACCCTGTCTAGAAGAGCAGTATGAGTGGAACCCCCCCAGACATGTGAAGCATACTCCATACATGGACGGATAAGGCCCTTGTACAGAGTTAGCAGCTGGGTGGATGAGAAAAACTGGTGGAGACGTCTCAGAACACCTAACTTTATAGAAGCTGTTTTAGCTAGAGATGAGATGTGAAGTTTCCAGTTCAGATTATAAGTAAAGGACAGACTGAGGATGTTCAGTGTAGAAGAGGGGGACAGTTGAGTGTCATTGAAGTGTCATACATAACACACCTGCAAGTGCCATACATTTTCAAATCATCTAACGGGTAAACAAAGCCTTAAAATGCATTTGTGTATAGAACATTTTCTACTTAGAATTACACATATTTCAGTATTTGAAGAAACTCACATTACACCCTGTTTATATATATATATATATATATATATATATATATATATATATATATATATATATATATATATATATATATATATATATATATATATATATATATATATATATATATATATATATATATATATATATATATATATATATATATATATATATATATATATATATATATATATATATATATATATATATATATATATATATATATATATATATATATATATACATACATACATACATACATATATTACTCTCTACCATAGTTAACTTACAAAACAAAGATGTGATGAATATAGGTTTTGCATTTTCCTCATATTGCAGTGAACCATCCAGTGATTATGGAGTTTTTTCCCTATCATCAGCCATTGTCTCTTCAAATATCTGCTTTCTTTGCTTTTTATCAAATATCACTTGATTCCATTATAATAGCAATGATCATGCTTTGCCGTGGAATTGCCAGTAATCATGAACCTCTCATCAAGAAGCACCTCTTCAGATTTCTTCTATCATTGCATACCATCATTAACTGTGATAGCCTGTGTTTGAGCCTCATGAAAAGACTGGAAAAACTCATCTGAAAGCTGGATAAATTGGCCATGAGAGGCTCTTGTGGTGGATCATACACTCAAAGAAACAGGAATCTGACACTATCAATTCAGCCAAGATGATCACTAAGGTCTGAATAGATTTTGTTCAGCCCTGACTGTTGTCACTCCATAGTTAACTGATTCCATTGCTCACACCTTGCAGTGGACTACCCGGTGATCATGGGCTTTGAGCCTCTTGTCAACCAGCGCCTCCTGCCGCCCACCTTCCCCCGGTACACTCGGCTGAGGACACGCAAAGAGGCCATGAACTACCTGGAGGAGATGGTGGCCCGCCTGCGTCACATCACCAAGATCACCCACTGCACCAGCTTCCACTCGGCTCTGGTGTGCATTTGCTCGTGGTGGCTGTAAACCATTTGTTGTCTGTGCTGTATGTTCGATTTGTATTTCATTTTGAATTGCTTACATACTGTTTGGTGGATGGTGTTGTAATGGAGGTGAATATGAGAAGACTAGGTTTGGCTTGAGTCTGGTGAATTCTCTTGAGTAGAAATTGGGATCTTAATCAGGTGCTGTGTGGAGATTATACTGCAGTGGTGGATGATCCTGATAAGAGACTGAGTCAGATTGTTGAAGAATTTGGAAGATTCTTTGAGGGTGGAAGTGAAGATTTAGGAAAAGGTCATGAACCAGTTCTGTTATTCAGGGAGAGATTTGGGTTTTTGCTGTTCTTTAGACTCTTACACATTGTGGTCATCAGGATCAGTTCTCTGTCCCTTAGAGGCCTGAAGACTAAGGAAATGCTTGTTTGTGTGGTTGTGGGTGTGTGAATGTGTGGCTACCTTGTCTTCATTTACCCATGTGTGAGAACATCACCCCAATGTATAGACAAATGTTGTTGGTTCCTTTTGTTTAATAGTAGTGCTGTTATGTATTGGTCCATTTACTTTCTTATCCTGATTTTTTTTATAATGTGTCTGATTGCTAAATGTGAGGTATAGTGTTCATTTTTATTCAGATTATATTATCAGTGTATTGCTCTCTCTCTCTCTCTCTCTCTCTCTCTCTCTCTCTCTCTCTCTCTCTCTCTCTCTCTCTCTCTCTCTCTCTCTCTCTCTCTCTCTCTCTCTCTCTCTCTCTCTCTCTCTCTCTCTCTCTCTCTCTCTCTCTCTCTCTCTCTCTCTCTCTCTCTCTCTATTCTTTGATATACTCAAAGAACTCTGAGAATCCTGCTGATATCTTATGGCTTTTCTGAATCTTTTCTTTCCTGTCATGCCTGACTCCCTTTATGTTCTGCATGGGTTTGAATTCAGCTACTTTAATCTAGCACTGAACATTTTTTTTTATACAAACCCTCTTTCATGTAAAAGGGCCCCCCCAAAAAAAAGTAATGAAGTCTTCAGTCTTTTTTCATTTGCTTTTGTGAAATTTATGGAATATGAGGATGAAATTCATTGCTGAGTATTTCACTTAGTTCCTTATTGCAGGAATTTATTGAAAATTTTTCTGAGACTCGACCCTGTGTATTATCTCGGTCCCTGGCACAAGTCTTGTACCTGGGGGGGGAGAAGCTGTGGGGCGGCCAGGCAATGGCAGAGGCCCTGAGGGAGGCTGCCAGAGGATTTATATGTCCTCCTGCTCTTCTGCCTAAAGCACCAGTAATGAACAATACTCAGGTATGTCATTAGGTTCAAGAAGTGATTTAATTTATCATTCTCAAGGGAATGTTGGATGAATCAAGAAATAATGATGACATGGTAAGTTTTTAGTGTGCAGGAGCTGCCTTATGCAACATTTACAAGGATTATGATTCTTTGCAGTTATAGATAATTTGTTCTGTAATGTTTATCCTTCTCATGTCTTCCTCAACACTGTCTCCAGATCTTTTACTATCTTCACACTGGCTTCCTTCCAACTCTAACACTTCTGACATTTCTGAGCATATGGTCATCCTCCCTTTCCCTGACATGCTCCTGCCATCACAATCTTTGCCTCCTCAGCACATTCATCACATCTTTCATTGCACACTTCCTTCTTTAGACACCCTATCTTCCCACTTCACATGTAAGAGAATAATTGGAAATTGATACGTTACTCTTCCCTCAGGCCAGAGACTATGTTGACTCGTTCTTCAATCGATGTGTGCGGCCCTTTGAACAGCTGGTCCAGACATGTGGGCACAACCGGGCACGTCAGAGGGATAAAGTGGCCCATCTCTTAGAAGAGTTTGCAATGCTGCAGGATGAGGTAAGTTTAAGCAGTGATGCCTGTACTAAGAGAAGGAACTACTATGAAGTGTCTGTTATTGCTGTAACATGAGTAAATGTTAGGCTTATAATGCTTTTGTACCTTTGCTAATACTTGGCTCTTTAGTGAACTAGTGTTATAATGATAAAATCAGATACTTCTTGAAGAAAACTTGTATGAGTGAGGTTGTTGGTTATAAAGTTTTCTTTGTTTTACTACCCATCCTCTTTGTCTTGTCTTTTTAAGAGGAAATGTTTAATGCCTCTTTTTCTTTTTCCAACATTATGTTATCTCTTGCAGGCTGATAAAGTGGATGCATATCTACATAATGTCCTGTTGAAGAGTGACCAGCCAAGACCTCATTTAGCCTACCTGGGCACCTGGGTCCTCTATCACACACTAAGGCTGATGATCAAATACCTGCTGACAGGATTCACCTTAGAGCTTTATGCTGTACATGAATATCATTATGTCTACTGGTATGTTTGATGATGTCCTCTGCAGATGGGAAGATTTAGCACATGTGAAAGTATCAGTGGAGGATTTTGTCCTTAGGTTAGGGATCTTAATTAATAGGGCATTATATTCATAGTGTTTTCTAATTTTTATGGACTGTAACTTAATGAGCTCTTTGATGATGCATATTCTGCTTGGCTGTGGAATGAAAGACAAATGCCAGTGATCCAAGAAGTTGAATTAAGTTACCTGAGAAATGTCTGCAGTTTATGGAGAATGGATGGCGAAAGAAATTATTGTCTTCATAACAGCTTTGGCGTTTTAAGTAAAGGTAACTTATAAGAAATTCTGTTCATGATGAGTGTAGAGTTCATTTATTGGAGGTTATGATCTATGGATTTCCACAAGATTTTACATTTATCACATTTCCAGGTATCTCTATGAGTTTGTATATGTATGGCTGGTGAGTGCGTTGTCCAGAGCAGATGCAATGTTGCTTGAGCAGGACGGCTACGACACAAACAGAGGGGGAAAGAGTGGACGCTCATCGAAAAACAAAAATAGAAACAGAAAAAAGCATCGACCATATGGAAAGGAAATCACGTACAACCAAGCTCTCCAGCATCTGTGTGGAGGATACTATAAGGTGGGTTTTTGCTGTCCCTCCCCTTTCTGTTGACTTTCTCTTTCTACACATCTATGTTGGATTGGTGTTTTTAACTGCTTCCACATTGCCCCCAGACTTGTTTTTCTCTCAGCTTCTTCCTTCTGTGATCCATCCACCTTTGCTTTGGTCCTTCTCTCAGTCTCCTACCCTGTGTCTCCATCTCTATATCTATTGTCACCATGTACTGTATACCTCTTCCCTTCTCACAAGCTACTCTTACAGAATGCATTTCATTGTGACTACCATCATTCATTTTATAGACTTAAATTCTTGGATGGGTGTAAGCAGGGTTGGCATTAAAAAAACCTACCAAAGAAAAAAAAAATTGTTTATTTTATTTTTAAGGCTGATGAGAAAATAAATGAGGGAAGCTGCAAGAAGTGACCAGGCTTAGATGTG
This sequence comes from Scylla paramamosain, assembly GCF_035594125.1. NCBI lineage: Eukaryota > Metazoa > Arthropoda > Malacostraca > Decapoda > Portunidae > Scylla > Scylla paramamosain. The sequence goes on along the minus strand of NC_087171.1, from coordinate 7,841,170 downwards.
GCAGTCCCTGTATGATATATACCTATCTATTTCCACCTATCATCCCTATTCATAAACCCATCTAATCTTCTCTTAAAGCTCCCTAATGTCTTAGCACTAACAACTGGAGGAGGCAGTAGACACCTACTGAAGTGATAATTACTCCCAGTGAGGTCTAAAGCACTGTTCAGGGGGTGCTGTGAACTTATCATTAAATCCAGCTGTGACCTCACTGAATGTTTCCTTTTGTGTCTCACAACACAAGGGGGCAGTCACAGCCTGCCCTCCAAAGACAACTCTTCCTCCACACAAAACTACAAGCACCTAATAACACACACACCTTCACTCAAAAATTTCAAAATCATCATGGTAACTCCTACACCAGCCTCGGAGTCCCCATCTGTGGAGGGGACCATAAATGTCCCCAGGTCAGACTGCCTTTCTGTCAACGACCCTAAGTGTCTTGACACCCCCCTCAACTTTTTCTTCATTAACTTCTGCAACATTCACAGTCTAAGATCTAATTTTCAATCTGTAGAACATCACCTCTCCTCTTCTAAACCTCATCTTCTTTTCTTCACTGAAACTCAGGTGTCTGAGGCAACTGACAGTAGCCCCTTTTCTGTTCCCTCCTACTTTCTCTATCCTCATTTTCAATCCAAAGCTGGATGCTGTGTTTATGTGTGCAATGACTTACCCTGCTCTCGTGCCCACGCTCTTGAATCTTCCGAGTTTTCCACCATCTGGCTATGACTACAGAGTCACTCTCAAACAAAATTTTTCAATGCTGTATACCTCTCACCTAACTCCTCTGACTATAAGAAATTCTTTGACTACTTAACTTCCAAAGTGGAGCACATTCTGACCCTCTTCCCTTTTTTCAGAGATCTCCATTCTTGGAGACTTCAATGTTCACCACCAGCTCTGTCTTTCCTCTCCCTTCACTGACCATCCTGGTGAACTAGCCTACAGCTTTGCTATCCTCCACGACCTAGAGCAATTGGTGCAACACCATACTCGTATTCCTGACTGTCTTGGAGATATGCCCAACATTCTTGACCTTTTCCTGACCTCTAATCCTTCTCCTTATGCTGTCGCCCTTTCTTCTCCATTGGGCTCCTCCAATCACAATCTCATATCTGTATTTTGTCCTATCACTCCAATCACTCCTCAGGATCCCCCTAAGCGAAGGTGCCTCTGGCGTTTTGCCTCTGCTAGTTGGGGGGACCTGAGGAGGTATTTTGCTGATTTTCCTTGGAATGACTACTACCTCTGTGTCAGGGACCTGTCTTTGTGTGCTGAGTGCATAACAGAGGTGATAGTGTCTGGCATGGAGGCGTACATTCCTCACTCTTTTTCTCAACCTAAACCTTCCAAACCTTGGTTTAACACAGCTTGTTCTTGTGCTATACATGATAGAGAGGTGGCCCACAAAAGGTACTTAGGCCTTCCATCAGCAGAATCTCATGCACTTTATATTTCTGCCCGGAACCATGCCAAGTCTGTTCTCCAACCAGGCAAAAACTCCTTCATTAACAGAAAGTGTCAAAACCTTTCAAGATCTAACTTCCCTCATGACTTCTAGCATCTAACCAAAAATATCTGCAATAACTTTGCTTCTTCTTCTTTCTCTCCTCTATTTCAACCAGATGGCACCACTGCTATCACATCTATTTCTAAAGCTGAACTCTTCGCTCAAACCTTTGCTAAAAATTCTATCTTAAACGATTCTGGGCTTGTTCCTCCCTCTCCTCCACCCTCTGACTACTTCATGCCACCTATTAAAATTCTTCACAATGATGTTTTCCATGCCCTCGCTGGCCTAAACCCTCAGAAGGCTTATGGACCTGATGGGGTCCCTCCTACTGTTCTCCGAAACTGTGCATACGTGCTTTCACCTTGCCTAGTCAAACTCTTTCAGCTCTGTCTATCAACATCTACCTTTCCTTCTTGCTGGAAGTTTGCCTACATTCAACCTGTTCCCAAAAAAGGGTGACCGTTCTAATCCCTCAAACTACTGTCCTAGTGCTTTAATTTCCTGCCCATCTAAAGTTTTTGAATCTATCCTCAAAAGGAAGATTCTTAAATATCTATCACTTCACAACCTTCTATCTGATCGCCAGTATGGGTTCCGTCAAGGCCGCTTTACTGGTGATCTTCTGGCTTTCCTTACTGAGTCTTGGTCATCCTCTTTTAGATATTTTGGTGAAACTTTTGCTGTTGCCTTGGACATATCAAAACCTTTTGATAGAGTCTGGCACAAAGCTTTGATTTCCAAACTAATCTCCTACGGCTTCTATCCATCTCTCTCTAACTTCATCTCAAGTTTCCTTTCTGACCGTTCTATTGCTGCTGTGGTAGACGATCACTGCTCTTCTCCTAAATCTATTAAAAGTGGTGTTCCTCAGGGTTCTGTCCTGTCACCCACTCTCTTCTTATTATTCATTAATGATCTTCTAAACCAAACTTCTTGTCCTATCCACTCCTACACTGATGATATCACCCTGCACTTTTCCACATCTTTTCATAGACGTCCAACCCTTCAGGAGGTAAACATTTCACACAGGGAAGCCACAGAACGCTTGACTTCTGATCTTTCTAAAATTTCTGATTGGGGCAGAGAAAACTTGGTATTGTTCAATGCCTCAAAAACTCAATTCCTCCATCTATCAACTCAACACAACCTTCCAAACAACTATCTCCTCTTCTTCATTGACACTCAACTGTCCCCCTCTTCTACACTGAATATTCTCAGTCTGTCCTTTACTTATAATCTGAACTGGAAACTTCACATCTCATCTCTGTCTAAAACAGCTTCTATGAAGTTAGGTGTTCTGAGATGTCTCCGCCAGTTTTTCTCACCCCCAGCTGCTAACTCTGTACAAGGGCCTTATCCCTCCATGTATGGAGTATGCTTCACATGTCTGGGGGGGTTCCACTCATACTGCTCTTCTAGATAGGGTGGAATCAAAAGCTTTTCGTCTCATCAACACCTCTCCTCTAACTGACTGTCTTCAGCCTCTCTCTCACCACCGCCATGTTGCATCTCTAGCTGTCTTCTACTGCCATTTTCATGCTAACTGCTCTTCTGATCTTGCTAACTGCATGACTTCCCTCCTCCCACGGCTTCGCTGCACAAGACTCTTCTTTCTTTCACCCCTATTCTGTTCACCTCTCTAACACAAGAGTTAACCAGTATTCTCAATCATTCATCTATTTCTCTGGTAAACTCTGGAACTCCCTGCCTGCTTCTCTATTTCCACCTTCCTATGACTTGAATTCCTTTAAGAGGGAGGTTTTATGACACTTATTCATCAATTTTTGAATACTGTCATGACCCTTTTATGGGACTGGCATTTCAATGGGCATTTTTTTTTATTGGATTTTTTATGCCCTTGGCCAGTGTCCTTCCTACATAAAAAAAAAAACATGATTACCGAGTCCGTTCCATTCATCTACCCCTCTGTTTGAGAACCAATTTCTTCCTGTCTCTTTCTTAAACTTAAATTTTTCAATCTTGAACTTGTTATTTTTTGTTTTGTCCTGGTTGCTGATCCTAAGAATTTTGCTTGTCCCCCTTGTTATAATCCTTATACCACTTAAAGGCTTCTATCAGGTCCCCTCTTAACTATGTCTCTCTAAAGAATGTAAATTTAACAGCTTCAATCTGGCCTCATAAGGAATACTCCTCATCCCCTGTATCCTCTTAGTCATTCTCCTTTGTACTGATTCTAATTGACCTATATCTTTCCTGTAATGTGGGAACCAGAACTCCTCAGCATAGTCTAAATGAGGTTTGACCTGTACCAAATATAACTTTAATATTATTTTGGGTCTTCTGCTTTTAACACTCCAAAAAATTAATCCTAATAACCTACTTGCCCTGTTTCTGGCCCCTATGCATTGCTTTCTTAGATGGAGTACAGAGCTAATATAACTTAAATCTTTTTCGTACCCTGAATCTATTGTTCTCCAAAACTTTGCCTCTGTCCTTGAACCTTGCCTAGTCAAACTCTTCCAACTCTGTCAATCAACATCTACCTTTCCTTCTTGCTGGAAATTTGCCTATATTCAGCCTGTTTCTAAAAAGGGAGACCTAATCCCTCAAACTACTGTCCTATTTCTTTGATTTCCTGCCTATCTAAAGTTTTTAATCTATTCTCAACAGGAAGATTCTTAAACATCTATCACTTCACAACCTTCTATCTGATTGCCAGTATGGGTTCCATTGAGGCTGTTCTGCTGGTGATCTGGCTTTCCTTACTGAGTCTTGGTGAAACTTTAGCCATTACCTTAGGCATATCAAAAGCTCTTGATAGAGTCTGGCACAAAGCTTTGATTTCCAAACTACTCATCTACAGCTTCTATCCTTCTCTATGTAACTTCACCTCAAGTTTCCTTTCTAACCGTTCTATTGCTACTGTGATAGACGGTCACTGTTCTTTTAAATCTATGAACAGTAGTGTTCCTCAGGGGTCTGTCCTCATCCACTCTCTTCCTATTATTCATCAATGATCTAAACTAAACTGCTTGTCTTATCCACTCCTACGTTAATGATACCATTCTGCACTTTTCCACATCTTTTTGTAGACATCCAACCTTTCAGAAAGTAAATAGTTCTTGCAGGAAAGCCACAGAATGCCTGACTTGTGATTTCTCAAAAATTTCTGATTAGGGCAGAGCAAACTTAGTATTGTTCAATGCCTCAAAAACTCAGTTCCTCCATCAACTCAACACAACCTTCCCCTCTTCTACACTGAACATCCTCATTCTGTCCTTTACTTATAATCTAAACTGGAAACTTCACATCTCATCTCTAGCTGAAACAGCCTCTATGAATTTAGGCATTCTGAGTCGTCTCTGCCAGTTCCCCACCCCCCTCCCAATGTGCTAACTCAGTACAGAAACCTTATCTGCCCACGTATGGAGTATGCTTCACATTTATGGAGGGTTCCACTCATACCACTATCTTAGACATGGTGGAATCAAAAGCTTTTTGTCTTATCAACTCCTCTAACTGATTGTCTTCAGCCTCTCTCTCACTGCCATGATATTGCATTTCTTACTATCTTCTACTGGTTTTTTCATGCTAACCGCTCTTCTGATCTTGCTAACTTCATGCTTCCCCTCCTCCCGTGGCCTCACTGCACAAGACTTTCTTCTTTCTCTCGCCCCTATTCTGTCCACTTCTCTCATGTTAAAGTTAACCAGTGTTCTCAATCATTCATCCCTTTCTCTGGTAAACTCTGGAACTCCCTGCCTGCTTCTGTATTTCCTCTTCCCTGTGACTTGAACTCTTTCAAGAGTGAGGTTTCAAGACACTTACCCTTTAATTTTTGACTAATGCTTTTGACTGTTCGGAATCTGGAACCTCAGTTGGCCCTTTTTTTTTTTTTTTTTTTTTTTTTTTTTTTTTTTTTTTTTTTCACTTGGCCAGTGGCCCTCCTACTTGAAAAAAAGCACTTCAAACCTTTTGCTTCACTCTAGATTACTTTTTAATTGGTTATTTAAACTGATTTATATATATATATATATATATATATATATATATATATATATATATATATATAAGAAATAAGAGAAGCTGCAAGAAGCGACCAGGCTTACACATGGCAGTGTCTGTATGAAATATACCTACCTATTTCCATCTATTATCCCCCTCCATATACCTGTCTAATCTTCTCTTAAAGCTCTCTAATGTCCTAACACAAACAACATGATTATTGAGTCTGTTCCATTCATCTACCACTCTATTTGTGAACCAATTTCTTCTTATCTCCTTCCTAAACCTAAATTTTTCAAGCTTGAGCCCGTTATTTTTTGTTCTACCCTGGTTGCTGATCCTAAGAATTTTGCTTACATCCCCCTTGTTATAACCCTTGTATCACTTAAAGACTTCTATCAGGTCCCCTCTTAACCTACATCTCTCTAAAGAATGTAGATTTAACAACTTCAATCTCGCCTCATAAGGAATACTCCTCATCCCCTGTATCCTTTTAGTCATTCTCCTCTGTACTGATTCTAATAGACCTATATCTTTCCTGTAATGTGGGGACCAGAACTGCACAGCATAGTCTAGATGAGGTCAGACCAGCGCCAAGTATAACTTCAATATCACTTCCGGCCTTGTACTTTTAACACTCCTAAAAATGAATCCTAGTACCCTATTTGCCCTATTTCTGGTCCCTATGCATTGTTTTCCTAGACTGAGTTCAGAGCTAACTATAACTCCTAAATCTTTCTCATACCCTGTACCTACCAGAGTTTGGTTGTTTAATGTGTACCTACTGTGTGGGTTCCCTCTACCTACGCTAAGTACTTTGCATTTATTGATATTAAATTGCATTTGCCATCTGTCCATCCATTCATTCATCCTATCTAAATCTGCCTGCAAGGCGATGGCATCCGATCCTGACCTAATTAATTTACCTATCTTTGTCATCTGCAAATTCACTAACATCACTACTAATTCCACTATCCAAGTCATTGATATATATTAGAAATAACAATGGCCCTAATACTGATCCCTGTGGCACCCCACTAATTACATGACCCCACTCGGATTTCGAGCCATTTATTACAACTCTCTGTCGCCTATCGCTAAGTCATGACCCTATCCAGCCTAACACCTTCCCATTTATCCTGTGTGCCCTAAACTTTCTCAGGAGCCTTTGATGAGGTACCTTGTCAAATGCTTTACTTAAGTCCAGATATAAGATATAATTATCTCCATTATCTACTGCCTCGTAGACTTTACTGTAAAAACTTAACAAGTTTGTCAGGTAAGACTTCCCCTTCGTAAAGCCATGTTGTGACTGATTTATCAAGTTATGTTTGTATATATATATATATATATATATATATATATATATATATATATATATATATATATATATATATATATATATATATATATATATATATATGAGGAATAAATGAAAAATAAATTAAACAAAAAACAATAAAACCCAAAATACCCAGTGGGTTGGATTTTTTTAAACCTGGGTTTTTTCTGACCCTTGGCATAAGGAAGTGATGGGAAATTTGTGGTATGTATAAATAAGTATTTTTCTTATTCTTCATTATGCATTCATATTTGAGGCATTCAAAATAGAAATGGTAAGCTAACCAAAAGTAAGTTTCAAGAAAAATGCACTGGTCATAGCCAGCCAGATATTTTAGACAAGAGAGGACAAAGATTTTACTCAATTTCACCTCCTGCTTTTACCAGTTACTTCAGTGCAGTCTCAGTTGCAAGACCCCCAGCACCTGTACTGAACCATCTTACTGCATGTAATTTAAACAGTTTGTGAGGTTGATGAGGGTGGTCGTGTGTTGTAACTAGAGCTTTCAATACAAATCCACAGGCAATGTTGGGGTTGAGAGAGGCAGGGAAAGTCAAGTTACCACTTCAGGAGTTTGACAGTGAGCAGGTCCGTTATGAGCACCGGTTCCTGCCATTCAGCGTAGTGATGACTCCGCCACCAGTGCACTATGACCAGTTCCTCTCCATGACCGACCTCTCAAACTTCTCACAGGTGACACACAAAGACCAGTAGTCAGCCCTAGATGATATGCATGTCACCATATCATATAAAAATCATTGTATTCTTCCTATTTTGAAGTGGCTTTGAAAACATAATTCTGTTGCCATGCATAAATTCTGGAATCTTTGAAAGTGATGTGTGCTGATTTTTCTGACTGCTACTCTCTCCAGAAAACTTTTGCTAACAGAATTTGCATTTTGTGTTTATTTATTTATTTATTTTTTAATTTATTTTTTTCATGAACTGTAGCAAGAACTTAAACAGTATCGGATAATTTAGTTCCTTAGATCTTAGTGTCTGCTGAGGAAAGAAATGTGCTCAATCTATCTGAGGGAGATGTATGATGGTTGTTACAACACCATCTAAAGTAGCCACAGTGCAAGTCATTGAAACATTTGTTTACATCCTCTCAGCCTTTCACAGTTAAATTTATCCATCTTCATATCAATTCCTCACTGTTTTTGTCTTTGTCCAAAGGGGGACTTAACACTGCCACACCTGTTTGGTCATGCAAATTTCTTGTCAGTTTTTCATCTTCTTTTTTTCATTACTTTTAATGTTATTTCATCTTAAAGGTTTGCCAAAGCTGAAACTTACTGTAGCCTTGCTGTCAACAGCCGGTGTCACCAGCCACACTCTTCCATGATGCAAGGAATCACTTCTTTAAGGCACGCTCTCTTCTTGAAACTATACATGCCCCAAGTACTGAGGTAAGTTTTTATTACTTATTCCTTTTTTGTACTTGAAAGGCAAGTCAAGGCTATACTATTTGTCTCTTGGTTTCAGGATAACTTTTTCCTTATATAACAAAAAAGTTGTACCAGTCTCACTAAATAGGGAGCTGTAAATTTATTCTTAGTTCTCACTCAGTTACTTTTCCCTTTACTAAAGCTTACACACGTTTTAAGGTTCAGCAGCTACTGAAAGTTGTGAAGACGAACTTTGTTGTCATGAAACTCCTTGAAGGCGGCCACAAGGCTGACGACCCCACTCGCCCTCAGTTTGACTTCACCACTCACCCGTGCTTTCCCATCATCAAGATTTAGCAGAAAGTTGTTAGGAAGCGAGTTCCAAAGGAACTCCTTCCTATCAATGAGACAGAAGAAGGTAGATAATCTGGATTTAAGATTTATTACAGGAGGCATCTATTTTTGCACAAACCATATTTACCACCACTGTAGAAGACAAGAGCTCTAGAGTATCACCTTGAATGGAATGATTTGTAAATACTGAAGATACTATACTATATTTAGCATACATGAAGCACAGTTAGTCTGCAGATTGTGTAAGGTTTTATATGCATCTAATCCTGTATTTATGATCTGTAGATTCCACTTTCCTAAATGCAAACTTTAACAGGAAACATTTGAAAGGATATTTGAAGCATTGAATTTAGGCTTCATGGCAAATACAATGTTGCTTCCAAGATGCTGGTATTTTTGAAGTGCATAATAGCATCTTGTGTTTTCTTTCATTATTCTGAGAACAACAGTACCTCAGATATTTGGGAGAATCTAGGAAACTAACTAAGAAGGAATATCCACATCATGAAAGACAAAACCTAACCTACCATATCTAACTACATACGAAAGTGCTCTATGGAAGTAGAATGTCACACTGTATAGTCGGAGCTAAGATCACATGCCTGAGGGGACCAACAGCTGTACAAGGGCTATGAAAACCCTTCACACTACAGCACTACAGCAGGTAAAGCTCAGACATCTAGTTGCATCCCAGACTCATTTGTCCTTAGCTTTGATAATGTAACTTAAAGCTTTGATCTGTCAGGACAAGGGCAGCCAGTCGGCTAAGGTCATTGAACGTCTGTTGCTGGAGAATATACTAACATGCCCTATATATTTTGAGCCGAGGCAAGCAGCAGTGAAAAAGCATGAATTGTGGCCAGTTATTTTTGCACATCTTCAGTAGAGGAACACCTGTAACCAAGTGAAGTGTGCTCTCTCATGCCCAGTGTAATATGCACCTTGTATGTGTAATTTATTATATACAGTAGTATTTGTATAAAGTGTATGATTGGAGAACAATATACTCTCTGCAGGACAAAATATATGCTCTCAATGAAGAATCTTTGGTGTTTATATTGAAGAAAAAATGTCAATTCAGTGGCAAGAAACAGTTGATCATTTGCAGTCAGTACTGCCAGTTCAGTAATAGATATCAAAACCCATTATCTGAAACAAAGCTGCTGAACTCTTCAGTGTATTGTGTGGGATATTTATTCATGGAAATATATAGCACTTGTAAATTATTGTGCCTATTTATTAATTTTTTCACTGATATTGGCTGTGATATAATCCATCACACCATATATTGTTTTTCATAGTGAAGTAAATTTTTTTCCAACACATTAAGTTGTACATCATGTTTTAATTACTCCACATTTTTTTCCAGTAAATACTGGTAAACAGCAATTACTGAAAGCATTTGGATTCAAGGGTAATATATCCATTTTAGCAGATCATGTGTTTTTAGTTTCATTGATCATGTAATGTACTGTCTTGACATTATATCAGTGGCTTGAATAATTACAACTTACTACTCTTGTTTCTTAATATCAGTCAGTTCCAATAAGAGCTCAGAAAGCATCAAAACAAGACTTATTTGTGCTTACCATTGATGAAGATACCTGATCTCTGATGTGTAGCTGTATCCTTCTGCATAATGCAATGTTAGACTTAAAATGTAAAGTGGCAGTATCAGTGTTCCTTCCTTAGTTATCAGGGTGAATGTATTCTTGGAGAAGCTGCTTTGGACACCAGAATGTGTCAGGAAAGAGAAATCCTTCAGTCACCTCATAATTCTTATAAAGCCTGAGGTGTGCAGTGTATGTATAGGCATTTGTGTTGGAATATTAGGATGTTGGAATCTCATATCAGGACCATGTATTATACTTGCAGTAGAAAAGATGACATTGATGATGAACACTGAGTGAAATTCTGCATGGAGTGACAAGCAGGAAGTCTTTTACAGTAAAACCTCCATAAATTGGCATAATATGGGCTTGGCCTTTGTCTTTTTATAGATATTCTGACTTATGAAAAATGTCTCCAAAAATCCATGGAAACCCTTCAGCAGGTAAGGACCCAAAGGTTTGTTGTTGTATGGCTTTCCTTTGTATTTGTATTCCTTTGTCTTCAGTTTCATCCCCTTCCTTCTTCTAGAACTTCATGTTACACCTTACTCTGAAGACATGACACTGAGAAGGGCTGCTGCTTCTGGTTCTGGTTAAAGGTTGGGAGGTCCAGTCTGCAATGACACTTCTCTGATGTGGTTTTGTTTATGGTTTCTTTTTGTGGTCTGATCTGCTGTCTTGTTTCTCTCAAATATCACAATTTTCCTTATACTTTTTTTGATGTTACTGATGTCAAAAAGGAGCTCATCAATAATCTGATCTTCATTTTCTATGTACAATCTTTTTAATCTATGCTCTTTTCTCCTCTGATCTTCATCTCTTCCCAAATTGCTGCAGATGAACAAAGCTTGGGTGTGGTACTGCATAATGTGTGTGGGTGGTGGGGCCATAGTGAAGCAGCTGTTACTGTGCAGGTCATGCTGAGCTTGGTCTGGCTTGACCCAGTTTTGGTTGGCATGGAACTTACATAGATCTTGCAGAAATTTATTTTTTGAACATTTATTATTATTATTATTATTATTATTATTATTATTATTATTATTATTATGATTATTATTATTATTATTATTATGATGATGATTATTATTATTATTATTATTATTATTATTATTATTATTATTATTATTATTATTATTATTATTATTTATTTATTTATTTATTTATTTATTTATCTTATTTTTTATTTTATTTATTTATTTTTTTTATTGAATATTTTGTTGCCTTGCCCAACCTATGTGGAATTCTGACTTATACATAGAATGCCAACTTATGGAGGCCTCAATGCATTTAGTACTGTTGTGTGGAACCTCTTCCATACATTACATCATAAAGAGAACAATACACAACCTGATTTTTCATCATGTAGTTCATTGTGCAGTCATACTTGATGTGTGCATAACATCAGTCTAGCTGTTGGCCATTTGGTGCAACAGAAGCTGTGACACCAGATGTGATGGGCAGGGATTTGAGCCTCAACAGGCAGAGTTATGGTCAGAAATCAGTTGACTTGCAATACTCACTTCCTTTGTACTTACCATTTTCCTACAAACATAAGTCCTTTGATCCAGAATGCAAGAGTTATGAACAGTATAGTGTAAAAGGAGTGTAGTGCTAGCTTTTTTGTAATATCTGTAATGACCTTGCTTTCCTAATTTGATCTTCATCCCTAATGTAATGTAATGGAACTTACCTAGAAATGAATCTAGTCAAACCAGCCTCTCAGTTATCTTATTTGTGAGGATCAGTAGATCATAGAACTTAAGACTGAGGGAAGAATGCAAGACACAGTAGGAGTGGTGAGGTTGGAAAGTTACTTGACTATTGATTGTGCAGTCTCTCAGTTGACAGGTTTTGTAAGATTTATCAGCAGATCATTGGACTTATCAGAATGAGGGAATCACAAGACACAGTGGAACTGAGTGTAGTATGTTGCTCAACTATTGATCCTGACAATGCTAATTGTTGAAAGAAGCAATGGTCTTCTTAACCTGGGAAAAAAAAAGTGTATTACCCTAGTCACTTATAATGTGTAAAATTGCTTACTTCCATCATGGCAGTTGATATGTTCTATAAATCAAGCTGCAGATTATTAAAGTATTCTTGGTTAAAGTTTTTGGCAGAGTTTAATGCTACATTAGCACATTAGGTGTTTTTTTTTTTTTTATGTTTATTTCTTTAAGGTAAAAGCTATATATTTCATCAGAAAAAAAATTATGTACACTGCATTTACTATAATAAGGTCTGATCAGGAAAACAAAAAAATATGATTAACTGACCGGAGGCAGTGTTATTGAGACAAGTAGATGGGAAGAAAGCATTGAAAGGAAGCAAAGCACTAAAATATGTTTTACAGAAAGATATGTAGATAAGATATGAAGGATAGAGTGGGAATATAAATGTCTCATTAAAGTACTTACATGTTTGTAAGCACACAGATAGGGAGACATAGTAATGCAACAAATACTACATGAAAGTTGGCAAACTCTCCTTATAACATAAAAGATTGTCTTGGTCCAAATAATAATAATACCTTTGCACCTTGTGTTTGCCCCATCTTGCTTCAATCTTGTGCTGTCATATCAAGTCTGTATTCACCTCTAATGGCTTGAATTCAGCTGATCACTTTCCCTTTGTTTCAGAAAAAATGTTGCCCATGCACAAATACTATGCATGCCACTGAAGAACTGGATTGCTCTAAAATTAAACTTATGTGCTAGAGAGCTTAAGAAAGTAAAGAGAGTTGAAAAGGCCAGTTAACTTACAGAAAGCAGCTCCTCAGGCTGAGCTTTGATGTCATATATAAAAGTAAGTCAAGAGTGACACTTTTATTTTTAACAATTATGTCATTAAGAATTCACTCTGCATTATAAAGAAAATTAAACCACTTTAACATTCCCATATAGAGAGAGTGCTGTATGCTAGATATACAATATCCTCAACTGCTTAGTGTACTATAGACAACAATTTTCAGTATGTCTTGCTTGCTTAATTTTTTAAATGCTGAGAGACAGAAGAGTACTGGAAAGATCATGGTGAGGTGAATGTGCAATGTTGCTGTGGAAATTAGCAAGTGAGGGAATCAAGAAGCAGACTTTTAAATTGAGAGCCTTATTGAAGTAATGAGAACAGCACTGGTGACAGGTTGAAATTGATAGTGATTTGTGTTAAGGATTTTGTCCTTGTCTGTTGGTGATTAAACTATGTCACCTGTTTGGATTCACTCTCATTGTAACCAGATGGTATAGTGGATGTTCAGAAAAACAGTGAAATGTGAATGTGAGTGAAGGGAGATCATTTAAGCAACTGTATTTCTTTGCTGTGTTCTGGAATGGATATAATGGTTAATATCATTGTTGTTGTTGTTGTTGTTATTATTATTATTATTATTATTATTATTATTATTATTATTATTATTATTATTATTATTATTATTATCATTTATTTATTTATTTTTCATTATTATTGTTAATGTGATTATTATTATTATTATTATTATTATTATTATTATTATTATTATTATTATTATTATTATTATTATTATTACCATCATCATCATGTAGTATTTTCTGTGTTTGAAAACAAGGAAAGACTTGAGCCACTATTCACAGAGCAACTAAATTTATCTTTGTTACTGTGTTTCAAGCACTGAAACACAGTGTTTTGTTATTTTCTATATTGTTTATCATAAATATAACATTACATATCATAAATACAAAATTAAGTTGATTTGAGGCTCAAGGTAAACATCCTTGCATTGCATATTCTACAGAAAAAGATCCAAGATTCAAGAGTACACAGTTGAGTGTAGTGGAAGTATAGAAATATGTTTATATATTCATCACTACAAAGGAAGAGAAGGAAATGAAGCTGGAGTTCCTTGGCAGCGTTTCCCTCTGCTAATGGGTATAACGAGATCCTTCAGTGCCATAAGTACCATTGCGTCCGTTCACAACTAGCATAAGTGGGTTGTTACCAGCCTGCACACAGAATGTCATCCAGTCCCCCAGGAGCTGGAACAGGTGTTATCTATTGCCTGAGGTTGCCTGGTACAAATACACTAAAATTTTGTAATGACGTAGGAAGCAGACTGTATGTAATAGTGTTTTGTATCATGATGCTTTACTGCTGTTGTATAAAGTAACTAACCTGTGTATGTATGTATGTAGTTTTAGTTTGCAAATTTTATGGATTGTATCATAGGCTGGTAAGAGTACTAGAAGATTCTGTGTAATAGTAAAGTGTAGCTGCCGACTGATTGCACACCAAAGTATAAGAGGAAATGATTGAGTTGGGAAGCATGAGATGAAGGGGATGGTCACTACATATCAATCAATGAATAACAGTGCATTTAGACAAGTGAAACAAGAGATGTGTGTACATTATGGAGGACTTCAAACAGCAACAGATCCATAGGTTATTTGATTATCTTGCATGTGTTTGCTTTACCATAAGCCCTTCATGTATATTTCAGGGGAAGGCCAGTTCATTATATCCAAAAAACTTACTCTGTCTGATAAATATCATAAGGTCTTATAGCAAGCTCAGATTGTCATATAAAGGGAGACATTCAGTAATACACATGCAGTCATTGGCCACAAATTGTACCCACTTCTGCTGCTAAAGGGAAAATTAATTTGCTGTATGCAGTAGTGGTATGAGAGGCTGTGAAGGCTTGTTATTATCTCCTTTTATAATGGTGAAGAGTTCATTAAATGTAAGGCTATTTGGAAATGCCCTCAGTGTTTGTTGTAGCCAATATCCACTTTATCAAGAGCTTACTGTGTTTTGTAAACACTGAACATGGATATTTTTAAATGGTTCAGGATTCTTTGTTTTTCTTCTCTGTGTGTAATGATCAAGAAGCAGAAGTAGCAATTTTTTATTCCTATGTTTAGTATCATGTTGTTTTCTCAACTTCTTTCCTGAACATCATCTTATATATGCTGAAAAGACAGTTTTGTAAAGAAAATGATGGAAGAGTTATAGAGGAAACTGCTACTTAACTGTTTTATGCAGCATTGTTTTATTTATTGTATTGGAAAGATATAACAAAGACAAATGTTCATTATTTCTAATTTTGTAGTGAAGTTCAAGCTTTGTTGAGTTATCATGCAGTCATTTTTAACTGGTATTGTTTTGCTCATTAAATCTTGATATTGTGATACTGAGAGGTAAATAAAGATGCACTGACCTTTGGCATGCATAGTGAACAGCCACATTGCTTTATCTATTACATCTAACATTATAATATCCTTTCCTGTTCAAACTTAACTTCATATGAACATCACTACATAAGCCTTAGAGCCATATAGTCAGTTGTTTGGCTCAGTGCCTGAAACCTACTCTTAACAAATTCAACCTGCCTCCAAATCAGTCATGCTATTATGTCAGCATGCTTTGGAAGATGAGAGTAAAAACTGGAGTATGTAATGTTATTTACTAGATATTTCCTTCGTAAGATTTTCAGGGTATCACTACTGAATCAAAAGGTTAGTAAGATCAGTGAGCATGAACAAGAAGTAGAGCATCTCATGCTTTCTGTCTTCCCATTTATTTTCCAGTTTCTGAATGACTCCAAGAAAGAGCTTCACTGTAATAACATAAAGTGGACTTCATTAGTACTTGATTTCTCTCTAGTTTATGCAGGGCTACCATTGATTTTCCGGCAGTCACCAATTCAGCATTAGAATTGTTATGGACTGACTTATGTACAAGGCTGGTGGGGACAGGTAGCTCTGTGTTAATGCTTGCCTAATGGCCTAAGGGCTGCAAATTTGATTCTGTCTTAGTGCAGTTTCTCATTGGAAAAGATTGTACTCTTTTATAACCCTAGTTGGCAATGTATAATCTCATTCTTGCAGTGCTGTAACTCAATTTGACTCCAGAATTTAGTACATGGGAGGCCTTAAAACCCTCCCATGCTCTCTCTTGTGTGTCTTCAAGATCCAAGCTGCAGCTATGGCTCTTATGGTATTGCTAATGTACTGCTTTCTGTAAAATCTGTGAATGTACTAGGTCTGTACTGTGTGTTTTGTGTTTCTCATCTCGTACCTGTTATTACAAATCTTGATATTTTCAAAGGAAGATGCTGATATCTATCATCTTCAATGGTTTTTAGTTTAATTTTAATTTGAGTAAGACAAAGCCACATAGTAAGCTTAGAAGAATGTCAAACCACTGTCATGTAATTGTGTAGCTGAGAAAATATGGAAAGACGCGATACTCCTTGTCACACTGATGCCGCCACTAAACAGATCATTGACTCTGCCATGATGCCCCATGATGACACAATATGAATGTCTGTAAACAGTGTCACATTTTTACACTGAACTTCCTTCATTTCACCTTCCACTTACTGATAAACCTGTATGCTTATCATCACTTCCACTCCCATGCTTTACCACACACTGGCAAGCCTCTCCAGGTGGATGCAGCTTCAGGTGGAGCAGCAATACTTTACTTTTCCTAACAATTTGATGGTCTTCTTCAGACAGTATGAGGTGTGTGTGTCCTGCTCTCTGTGTGCATTCCTTGTGCATTTAGTTTCTCTCCCTTGCCTTCCTTATCTACATGGTATTCCTGCAGTCAGTCCTTCATGGAGATTATTATCATATTTTTACCAAAACTTTGTTCTCCACTTGATATGATCACCTTGTACTACTAATCAACAGCAAGCTCTTCCTCTGATCTCACCTTTTCCTGTGTCAGTGTCATTCCCTTTGCATTACCATCTCCATGTCATTGTCATACAACCTCAATCTGGCACACTTTTCTCAAATGAACATCCTTACTTTGCAGGAAGACAGTCAATACATTAGGGAAAGTAAAATACAGTAAACCCTTGACATTACAAATTATTTGGGGTAAGACCAATTTGCTGTATACAAAAATTCACTCTGTCCATTGATCACAGTGGCAAGGTCATTATGTAAGGGGATTCATTGAGTAAGATGCATTTTCCATTAAGTTTAGTAAAAATTATTTAGGTCACCTGTGAGGATTCATTATTTTATCTCTTATAGTTTAAATATGAGACTTGTTTGATAGCCTTAAAACTCTGATTATATCCAATATTTTGCTGTATCAGAATTTGCCATATTGAGGGTTTACCGTACTACTGCTGTACCTTTTACCCTTCCTACACCACTAGCCCATCTGTTTATTTCCTGTGGAAACATCTTTTCTCTCACCATGGTGCTCTACATGTAAATATGTATGCCATGTATGTACTGCATAATTGTACTGAAATGTGTGTGATAGTATTTCTGTGTATGTAATGAATATCTGTGTTTCCAAAGTGTGCAGTTCAGGAGGTGGATGAATGTTGTAAATACTAACCATCTGTGATGCAGCAGACTTACTGACTTTGTACTGACTGAAGGTTTAAAGGTCCCCAAAATGATCTTTGGAACCTGATGATCATTTGGTCCCAATGTCTAAGGCACTGTACTTCCCTGTCAGGGGCTTAATCCTGGCTAGGGCACCTCTCATGTCTAAGAAATAACTCCTGCCTTCAGATCAATTTCTCAGTGTTTCTGTGATGCTCCAAAAGAGGGACTGACACTAATGATGCTGATCCAAAGAGTGCCGGAAAATTGATGGTTAGCTGGTATAAGTTATTGAGTTTCCAAGAAAGCCTAAAGTAGCCTAAATTATGGTCATTAGTCAAGTAACATACCAAACTCACTTCCACCATGTGAAATATTTTCCTTCAGTGTCATGTTCTGTGATCTGCCAAGACTGTTCAGGTGGTTAGGTTTTATAAGGAGATTGTTAGTGGATCAAAGGACTTAAGACTGAGGGAAAACACTAAATACTGGAAGTGAGTGCAGCAGATTACATGACTTGTGAATATGACTGCATTGCTTATCATAACTTCTGTCTGTTACCTGAAACCAAAGCATAATTATAGCTCATATGAATATAAGGATATTGTACATTGCTTTGTCAGGGATGTACATATGATAATTATGAATTTAACTCATACTGCAAAATGTTAATGTAACCCAGAAACAAGTGCTCTTGATATTTAAGTGTAAATCCAAATAGATGTGATATAGATATAACTTGTAGTCTGAATTCCTTGTGTTGTGTCATGGGAAGGCTCAGCAAAAAATAAATAAATAAATAAATCCCCATGAAACCAAAAAAAAAAAAAAAAAAAAGTAAATAAATAAATAGACAAAAGATCATCAGACAAAAATCTCAGTGGCAAAAAAAAAAAAGAAGGGAACCCAAGGAAAAATAGGAGAAGTTTCACACAAAGAAAACAAGAGAAAATGCAGAACAAACAAAAACAGGAAAAAATAACATGGGACAAAAATCCCTCTAGACAAAACCCACAGGACAAAACCTCAAAGGAAAAATCTCACAGGACAAAAACAGTAAAGGAGAAAACCCCACAACAAAAACCACAGGACAAAACCTCACAGGTCAAAAATTTCACTTGACAAAAACACTACAGGACAAAAAAAAACCCGACAGGACAAAACCTCAGGACAAAAAAAAAACACTACAGGACAACACCTTAGGACAAAAACACTATAGGACAAAAACCCACAAGACAAAAAAAGAATACAGGACAAAAACCATACAGGATAAAAACACTACAGGACAAAATTTCACAGGACAAAACCGCACAAGACAAAACTTCACTGGACAAATAAAAAATACAGAATAAAAAGAAAGTCTAAGCATCAAGATTTGAACATTTCTTGTGTTTCTAAGAATTTTGTTTGCAGAGTAAATTTGTTTTGAAGAAGCTTACTAGTGCTTTCCTTCAAGTGTTTTTACTATTATTATTTATTTATTATTTTTTTTTTTTCATCTAAGATTTTATTTCAGAGTTCAAAGTGGATTTGTTCAAAGGTGTTTTGTTTCAGGGAATTTTGTTTCAATAGGTTTTGTTCAGGGAATTTTGTTCCAATGGGTTTTGTTCAGGAAATTTTGTTCCAAAAGGTTTTGTTTTTAGGGAGTCTTGTTTCAGAGATTTTGTTCCAGAGGTTTTGTTTTGGGAAGGTTTGTTCAGCTGGTTTTATTCCAAGACTTGTTCCAATGGATTTTGCTCCAGAGGTTTTGTTCCAAGGTTTCCCTTCTCAGGGATGTTTGTTCCACGTTTCTTTTGGGATTTTTTTTTCCCAGAGATTTTGTTCCAGGACATTTTTTTTTTTCCTAAGAGATTATTTTTCCAAATTATGTTCTAAGATATTTTGTTCTTGAGACTCTATTCGTAAGGTTATATTCCAGTGGTTTTGTTTCAAGAGGTTTTTGTTCATATGAATTTGTTCCAGGATCTTATTCCAAGGGATTTATTTTAAATGGTTCTTATTTGAAAGGTTTTGTTTCAATGTTTTTGTATTTTATTCCAGGGATTATTGCTGCAGAAAATTTTGTTCTAAAGTGTTGTTGTTCCAGGGTGTTATTGTTCCAGGTTTATTTCAGGGTGTTATTGTTCTAGGGTAATTTGTTCCAAGGGGTTTTGTTCCAGGAAGTTCTGTTCCAGAATGTTATTGTTCCAGGAGGTTTTGTTCCAGGGTGTTGTTGTTATAGGAAATTTGTTTCAGGGTGTTATTGTTCTAGGCTATTTTGGTCTGAGGGGTTTTGTTCTGGAGTGTTATTATTCCAGGTTTTGTTCAAGGGGGGAAGTTTTGTTGCAATTTATATATTTATTTGAGTTTATTCAAAGTGTTTTTCCTGTTCCCATCAAGTTTTATTACCTCATTACCTACTTACCTAGTTTACACTTTCATTTTACTTATCTTCTCCTTTGTTTATTAATCTAATTTCGTAAGTTTTGTATCAGCTCATGATTTATTTAGACATTAATTATTTATATTGTATATATGTCTGAGTTTATATGTTTTTAGAGGAACACATTGGTATCTCAAGTTACACAAATCTGTCCCCGCCCAGCGTCAGGCAGCGGCGTGGCTGAGAGAGAGAGAGAGAGAGAGCTGCCGGCGGTCAACAGGGAACAACTTATCAAACTTAAAATGACACTTTCTTCATGGCCTCTTGCCCTCCTTCCAGCTCCTCCTCGTTTGTCATCATTGCGTGAAGGAAGAATGATAAGAGAAAGAGAAGGAAGAGGGTGGGAGGAAAACACCGGCCACGAGGGCACAAGTGGACTGCTGGAGACTGATGTTATGAAAGGTACTTATCTTATGTTTGGTTCAAGTCAGGGAATAAGACGATGGTTCTGTTTCACATCGGTTTCTTTCTAACA
>NC_087171.1:7813266-7815766 GCF_035594125.1 Scylla paramamosain | reverse complement strand
ATTTTTTTTAATGAATCAGCCCCTAAATATAGTCTTCCGTCATGTTTTCATTATACGACCCTTGGTAGTGGCGTTCAAAGTCCACCGAGGAGGACTTTGAAGTCGGTGGAGTTACAGGCAATTCCAATTGCCTCAAGCAGATCGGTCACATTGTGGCAAAAACAAAGGTCATCTTGAGTAAAAAATGCTTGAAAAATGCTGGTGACGCTTTCTCTAGCCTGATATTTTCACACTTTCATCTAACAAATTCCACTGCTTTGAGTCTCAACGTCAAAAGCTCGGCATTGAACCAAGATCTCTGCTCAGGTAGTTGACGTCATTTTGGCTGGGGTTGTAAGGGTTTATCTCCTCAGCTGCGTCTCTGAAATTTGATCAATGACTTCATCTTCTGAACTGATTTTCCTTTCTAAAAGCTGCTGCTGCTCTCTTTGGAGGAGTGGGTACGGGGAGTTCAGAGCAGTGTGGCAATGGATGACGTAAGGTTTGGATACATAGCAGGTTAGTTTCAGAACATCGCTGCGCAGATCAGAAAAAAAATTTAAAGGGAATTATTGTCATTTTCTTTGATAATTAGATAAAAAAAACAATTAGGAAATAACATACTGACCAAAGATTAAAAAAAAATAAAACTTTGTTACACAGTATAATTGATAGGAAAGGGAGAGAATAATATAGTAGTTCAAATCTTTCTGTGTGTATTGTTTTATTTTGATTCTGTAAAGTAATTAAAGTTACTCGAATAAAGTGAAAAGAATCGTATTACAAGTCGAAACTTAGGCTTATGGAATGGTACTATTGCTCCATTGGTAAGATGCTGGGCTCTCATCCTCGCAGTCTTAAGTTCGACTCCTGACACGGTGCCTTTTTCTTGAAGCTTCCAGATCTATTGCTTAGTGTTTCAGTGTTTCATTGTTGTGGTGGCACCCCAGTTTGAGAGGATACAAATGAAAACTCCTGATACATCCCGACTCGTTACTGCCCAATAAGTCATGTCGCTACACTGTAATGACGTTACTTTCACTATCACGCCGTCCTTCTTTCTTTGCTTGTGTCCCAAAATTTTCAATTTTAAGAGCTCGTCCCATCCTCCTCGCGCACTGTTTATTGCGTGGGAGAAAATAATGTAGTTTGCGGAGGAGGAAGGGAAAACGAAAATGCATTAACTATCTTGGGAGGAAAGGACGGTTCGAACTTTTCGCTAAAATTATAGGAGGGACATTTATTGCCAGGGAAACGTCCAGGGGACAAGGGGAATGCGGCGGATTCCGGACAAGTGCAGACTAATTCTACGAATATACGAATAAAGAGAAAAACTCAGCAGCGAGGGTGGTGCAGTATTTCCCAAGGGAGGAAAATAAAGACAATGAAATATGACCAAATACGAAAGGAAAATATGATAGTTTGGGGAGAGGAGAAGGAGGAGGAGCAGGAGGAGCAAATGGAGAAAACTCAGGAGAAGGAGGACGAGGAGGACGAGGAGGAAGACGAGGAGGACGAGGAGAAGGAGGAGGTCATTGGAGAAGGAAGAAGAGGAAGATCAAAAGTAGGAATAATGAAAAACGAAACAACGGGTTAAGCGCAATAAAGCTGGATTAAAAAGAAAAGATTGGAAGAAAACGTTACTTTTTAAATGGAAAGATAGAAGACTGGAATAGACTCAGCCATAAGGCTGCTAGTGCTGAGTCAATAGGGTGCCATAAAAGATTATATACAAATTTATGGACAGGATTGATAGTTGGACAGAGGGAAGTATGTTTTATTCAAGGACCGCTATGTGGAGACTTACTGTCTTCTTGCAGCTTCCCTTACAGTCTTACGTTATGTTATAAAGGGATGATATAAGACTTACATTATGAAAGAAGAGCAGCCGGGGATCGAACACTCTATGCAACACTCAGGACGTTTCACCCAGAGACTCGTAACGATCGCCGTAACATAAGTGGAGTTTGGTCGACCTTGACTACCGGGCGATACAAAAGGAGGAGGGGGAGAAAGAGGAAAAGGAGGAGAGGGTCTTAAGAAGGATTAAGGTGCTCCATCAGTTATAGCTCCCCCAGCACTATAGTTCAACAAGTGTTCCAAGAGCTACGTTTCGAAGAATAAGATGAGCATAATAACATAAGGGAAGTTGCTGTAAGCTAGTAGGGACAACGTAACAATGTCTGAATAAACCACACCTGCCTATGTTCACCTGTCATCAGTATCTATATATGCATGTAATCTTCTTTTAAAGCTCCATTTTGATTCTCCACTAATAACCTGACTGCTGAGTCTATTACAGGCATCTACTATGTTTAACCACCTTATATATATATATATATATATATATATATATATATATATATATATATATATATATATATATATATATATATATATATATATATATATATATATATATATATATATATATATATATATATATATATATATATATATATATATATATATATATATATATATATATATATATATATATATATATATATATATATATATA
>NC_087171.1:7775766-7805766 GCF_035594125.1 Scylla paramamosain | reverse complement strand
TCTGGAGCGGACTCGCCACTCCTGCCTTCAAAGTGACCCGTCCATATGAAACAGGAAAGGCCGAGGGTTACTTTGAATTGTGGTCAGAAGAGGAGTAACCTCCACTCACTTATACTTTGCTCATTCTTTTTCCCTCAATGCTAAGATCCTCGTCCCTCCGAAGCGTAGTGGGTAGTGAGCGCAAATCTGTGGGTTTCAGTTGGAATACGGGTTAAGAACACAAAGAAATAAGGAAAGCTGCAAGAAGTCATCTGGCTTTCACGTGGCACTCCCTGTATTGAACATTTACCATCACAGATTCAACCCATGGGCTGCTTCACTAGTAAATGCTGACTATCTGTAACTCGTCTCCTCCGCGTTGCAATGGTTAGCGCCCATGGCTACGAATCCGCGGGTCCCAGTTCAAATCCAGCCTGAGGACAATCGGTGTACATCTCACCCACTTGTTCATATTTCCTTCAGGTTGGCTGATAAATGGAATTCTCGGGAGACATGTGGAAACAATGTGGTCCTGTGTCTCGGGGTAAAGGACATCACCCATCGCAGACTCGAAGACCAGTAAGAAGGGGATGAGCGCCGAGGCCCCATACATCTTTCAAAATCCGACGTTAGATGTTTATATCCGTGCTAGTGAGAGAGGATTTCTTCTGTTTTCCTATTCTCTAGGTACTTTATTATTATTAAATCTTTCTTACTGAAAAAGAGGAACAAAAGGAAAGAGGAGACGTTTTAAAGAAAGAAAAACTGTTAAGTACTAAGGAATTTTAACATACGCGTAATCTCTCTCTCTCTCTCTCTCTCTCTCTCTCTCTCTCTCTCTCTCTCTCTCTCTCTCTCTCTCTCTCTCTCTCTCTCTCTCTCTCTTTCTCACCCTCTCACCTTCAAGACACACGTGCACGCAACACACGTTAGGCACGCTAATGCTTCAAAGGATACGCTCTCACACTCTCCAGCAGGTGTGTTCCGTAAGGGGCTTCCGTCACCCCCTCAGTGATCGATATTCGGCGCCTTAAGCGATAATCCTCAGTGGAAAGGAGGAAATTTAATGGAAGTTACTGATAATAAACTGCGCGCCTGAGATTATGTGTTGGATCGAGTAGGAGATGATGATGATGGTGGTAGTGGTGGTAGTTGTGGTGGTGGTGGTGGTGGTGGTGGTGGTGGCGGTGGTGACGGAAGTGTTATTATTGCTGCTGCTGTTATTGTTGTTGTTATTGTTATTATTATTACTATTATTATTATTATTATTACTATTATTATTATTATTATTATTATTATTATTATTATTATTATTATTATTATTATTATTATTACTACTAGTACTACTACTACTACTACTACTACTACTACTAGTAGTAGGAGATGATGATGATGGTGGTGGTGGTGGCGACGGAAGTGTTATTGTTGCTGCTGCTGTTATTGTTGTTGTTATTGTTATTATTACTATTATTATTATTATTATTATTATTATTATTATTATTATTATTATTATTATTATTATTATTATTATCTACTACTACTACTACTACTACTACTACTACTACTACTACTACTATTATTACCACCACTATTATACTCCTACTTATACTCCTTCTCCTACTCCTACTCCTTCCTTACCATATCATCATCATCATCATCATCATCATCATCATCATCATCATCATCATCATCATCATGTCATTAGCAGTCCTCCCCAACTGCCTCTGCTAGTTGGGGGGACCTGAGGAGTTATTTTGCTGATTTTCCTCGGTACGACCACTGCTTCCGTGCCAGAGACCCGTCATTGTGTGACGAGCGCATAACAGAGGTGATAATGTCTGGCATGGAGGCGTAGATCCCTCACTCTTTTTCTCGACCTAAACCTTCCAAACTTTGATTTAACACAGCCTGTTCTCGTGCTATACATGATAGAGAGGTGGCCCACAACCATTCCAAGTCTGTTCTCCAACTAGCCAAAAACTCCTTCATTAACAGAAAGTGTCAAAATCTTTCAAGATCTAACTTCCCTCGTGACTTCTGGCATCTAGCCAAAAATATCTCCAATAACTTTGCTTCTTCTTTCCCTCTTTTATTTCAACCAGATGGCACCACTGCTATCACATCTATTTCTAAAGCTGAACTCTTCGCTCAAACCTTTGCTAAAAACTCTACCTTGGACGATTCAGGGTTTGTTCCTCCCTCTCCTCCACCCTCTGACTACTTCATGCTACCGACTAAAATTCTTCGCAATGATGTTTTCCATGGCCTCGCTGGCCTAGACCCTCGGAAGGCTGATGGACCTGATGGGGTCCCTCCTATTGTTCTCCGAAACTGTGCTTCCGTGCTTGCACCATGCCTAATCAAACTCTTTCAGCTCTGTCTGTCAACATCTACCTTTCCTTCTTGGCTTTCCTTACTGAGTCTTGGTCATCCTCCTTTAGAGATTTTGGCGAAACTTTTGCTATTGCCTTGGATATATCAAAAGCTTTTTATAGAGTCTGGCACAAAGCTTTGATTTCCAAACTACCCTCCTACGGCTTCTATCTTTTTCTCTGTAACTTCATCTCAAGTTTCCTTTCTGACCGTTCTATTGCTGCTGTGGTAGACGGTCACTGTTCTTCTCCTAAATCTATTAACAGTGGTGTTCCTCAGGGTTCTGTCCTGTCATCCACTCTCTTCTTATTATTCATCAATGACCTTCTAAACCAAACTTCTTGTCCTATCCACTCCTACGCTGATGATACCACCCTGCACTTTTCCATGTCTTTTCATAGACGTCCAACCCTTTAGAAATTGAACATTTCACGCAGGGAAGCCACAGAACGCCTGACTTCTGATCCTTCTAAAATTTCTGATTGGGGCAGAGCAAACTTGGTATTGTTCAATGCCTCAAAAACTCAATTCCTCCATCTGTCAACTCGACACAACCTTCCAGACAACTATCCCCTCTTCTTCAATGACACTCAACTGTACCCTTATTCTACACTGAACATCCTCGGTCTGTCATTTACTTATAATCTGAACTGGAAACTTCACATCTCACCTCTAGCTAAAACAGCTTCTATGAAGTTAAGTGTTCTGAGACGTCTCCGCCAGTTATTCTCACCCCTGCAGCTGCTAAATCTGTACAAGGGCCTTATCCGTCCATGTATGGAGTATGCTTCACATGTTTGGGGGTTCCACTCATACCGCTCTTCTAGACAGGGTGGAATCAAAAGGTTTTCGTCTCATCAACTCCTGTCCTTTAACTGACTGTCTTCAGCCTCTCTCTCATCGCCAGAATGTTGCATCTCTAGCTGTCTTCTACCGCTATTTTCATGCTAACTGCTCTTCTGATTGCTTCCCCTTCTCCCGCGGCCTCGCTGCACATGACTCTTCTTTCTCTCACCTCTATTCTGTCCACTTCTCTAATGCAAGAGTTAGCCAGTATTCTCAATCATTCATCCCCTTATCTGGTAAACTCTGGAACTCTCAGCCTGCTTCTGTATTTCCACCTTCCTATAACTTGAATTTCTTTAAGAGGGAGGTTTCAAGACACTTATCCTTCAATTTTTGACTACCGCTTTGGATCCTTTTCTGGGACTGGCATCTCAGTGGGCTTTTTTTTTTTATTGGATTATTGTTCCCCTTGGCCAGTGCCCCTCCTACATAAAACTATAAATAAATAAATAAATAAAATAAAAAATAAAGAGAGGACTCTCTCTCTCTCTCTCTCTCTCTCTCTCTCTCTCTCTCTCTCTCTCTCTCTCTCTCTCTCTCTCTCTCTCTCTCTCTCTCTCTCGTTCTTTTTCCCCAATTTCTGCCGGTTTAAGCCTTAGGGAAGCATCATTTGAGGAGAGACTTGGAATTAAAAAAAATTTTTCCTTTCTCTTCCTTAAATACCCAGAGGGAGAAAGAAGAAAAAAACAATAAATGAAGGGGAAAAGGAAAAATAAAAGATAAAGAGAATGGAAAAACTAATGTGAGAAAAGAAATGAAGGACGGAAGGAAGGAGAGAAGAGGGATGGAGGAAAGGGGAATGGGAATGATATATCAATGAGGGGAAGGGGGAAGGAAATGCGGATATGGAGGGGAAGAGAGAGAGAGAGAGAGAGAGAGAGAGAGAGAGAGAGAGAGAGAGAGAAAGAGAGAGAGAGAGAGAGAGAGAGAGAGAGAGAGGGAATACGAGTATTAATGTATTGGAGATGGAGAGGTGGAGGAGAGGTGAGGAAGAGAGAGAGAGAGAGAGAGAGAGAGAGGAGAGAGAGAGAGAGAGAGAGAGAGAGAGAGAGAGAGAGAGAGAGAGAGAGAGAGAGAGAGAGAGAGAGAGAGAGAGAGTTTTCTTGAAAGTCTCAAGGGGTCATTATCGAAAAATTTCTCTCTCTCTCTCTCTCTCTCTCTCTCTCTCTCTCTCTCTCTCTCTCTCTCTCTCTCTCTCTCTCTCTCTCTCTCTCTTAAACTCATTATTTGGTCGTCATTTGTAATCTTAAGCGTCTATATTGTTTACATCACATCGTGCGCTTCGCTTGTGTCCACCTCTCTCCTCTCTGTGGCCTTTGTAAGAAAGTTAGACTACCTGTGTGAGATGGAAGCGTGATCTATATCGTATATCAATAAAAGTACTTGATTTTTGGAAGTGGCTGAAGATCGTATGAATAAAATCTGTATAAACAAAGTGTACAGTTCTATATGTTGGGATGGTTGTATATCTGCATGGTTCTCTTTATCCGCAGCTGGTGTTGCTCTTTTTTTTTTTTGTGGTAAATACTCGTAGGTTATTTGATAAAAGATCTAAGTCATAGTGAAGACTCCCACCTTTCTGTGAATTGGTTTAGTTAAGACAGCTGAGGTGAAAATAAATATTTACTTGCTTTCATTTGAAGTTTCGAAATATGGTTGTGATGTTTTTGTCTCTCGCTCAGTTTGTCACTTACTTTACTCACATTTACTTCGAATTCTCTTACTAATTCACCTCTTTCACTCACTTGTTCATTAACTCTGCTTCTATCATTCACACACTGATTTGGTATTCATTCGTTCATTCATTCATTCATTGGCTCACTCACTCATTCATTTATACATTATGATACTGACTGACTGATTCATGTGCTCATTCATCTATATATTCAGGTATTCAATAATACACTCCATCAATCAAACTTCTCTCATGCACTCAGTCACTCATATATTAACTCACTTTCTTGTATGTACATTTACTCGTATATTTTTCTACTCACCCACCTATATATCTACTTACTATTACATTAACGTTTTATATATTCATTTATTCATTCGGTAAATCACTCACGTACTCTTCCAAATGCTCATTTATTCATTTATACACTGACCCACATACACATATACACACACTTTCACTCTTGCACACACACACATTCATTATCTTACGTACTCACTCACTCGTTCGTTCACTTTGTTACTCCTTGACACTTCCACCTACCCACCCAGCCACACACACACACACACACACACACACACACACACACACACACACACACACACACACACACACACACACACACACATTGACTTTCACTCATTCTTTCATCCATACACTTATACATTCACTCACTCACTCATTCACTCACTCACCAGGACGGGTGTGTGGGTGTCTTGAAGGATTTTATAGCGTGGCGTTGGTCACCACCTGCTTGATGTAGGTGATTTCCTTCGGGGAGGTGCCGTGGTTGCCGTTCACCTGTGACTCGCTGGCCTTTGTGTACATCACCATTGGCCGTTCCTCCGCCGGCCTCCCCTGACTCGCCGAGGGAAGTTTAGTGATCTCCTCTCCTCTCGGCGAGGAAGACACTCTGGCTCTGCCAGGTAAAAGGATGCTGATGATCTCCAGAAACTCCTTTTTGAAGTTGTCGTTGAGCCAGCCGTACAAGAGCGGGTTAGAGCACGCCGATGACATCCCCATCATATGGCATACGGCGTACACCACCAGCATGGTCTCCAGGTCCTCCCCGAATGGGTTGCAGAAGTCGACGATAAGGTTGTACAGGTTGAGCGGCAACCACGAGAGGCAGAAAACGAGGGCGATGGCGATGAGAAGTGTGTTCGTCTTCTTCATTCGTCGATCGTCTCGCTCGCTTCGCTTCGACGATCTCACGTTGCTCTTCGTCAGGCGAAACTTGAGCTTCCTGCATATCATGGCGTAGGCGACGCTGACGGTGACGATGGGGAGGCAGTACTGCACCAGCATGACGAACACGCTGTAGTACCCGCCGCCGTGCTTCGTGGGCCACTCCTCGAAGCAGAAGTTGACGGAGTACAGCCCGGGCAGGTTGATGACGTGGTGTCTGTGCGTGCGCCAGATGAAGTTAGGCAGCGCTAGGATGAACGCCACAGCCCAAATGAGGAGTAGTAGCAGCACTGCGCCTACTGTCTTGAGAGACTGCTTGGTGGGGTACACGATCACCTGTTGGGAAGAGAACGGTATTGTGAACTTTAACCTTCTGAAATTCATCATAGAATACATAGTGAAGATTAGAAGAATGGAGAAAATTATGAAGTGACTGGAAAAGTGAAAACAGCAAAGGCCTAATTTTGAGCCCCGTTGTGGATTACGTAATCGCTAAAGCAGCTCCCCATGAAGTTAAGCGTTCTGTCGTCTCCGCTAATATTTTTGTCTTCCCCCCAGCTCAGCTGCTGACTCTGTGCAGGGGCCTCATCCGTCCGTGTATGGATTACGCTTCATATGTATGGGTGGTTCCACTCATACTGCTCTCTTGAACAGGATGGAATCAAACAGAACATCTTCAGCCTCTCTCTATCTTCGTCACAATGATGCATCTCATGCTATCTTCTATTGCTTCTTTTACACTAACTGCTCTTCCGACCTGTCTAGCTGCTTGACTTCCCTCCCTCCAGCTGCCTCGCCACACAAGGCTTTCTACTTTTCTATAACCTCTATTTTGCCCATCTCCAAAATGTAAGAGTTAACCAGTATTAGTAATTTATCATTCCTTTTACTGGTACTCGTAAACTCTGGAACTCACTGCCTGCTTCTGTATTTCCTCGTACATTTGACTTACACTATTTCAAGAGAGAGCTTTCAAGACATTTCTCAAAGTTTGGATAATCCTTTTCAGTCTGCACTCTCTAGTGAGTGGCACCTAAAGTGGACCTTTTTATTATTATTTTCTTTGTTGCCCTGCGCCAGAGCCCCTCTTATATAAAGAAAACGCGAAGCACAGAGGAGAAAGTTTGTACTAGAATGGCTGGTAAAATAAAGTACCAAGTAAACACCACACAAGAACCAAACCTCTGAGCTTAGTCATGTGCGTAAGCCTTTTGGTCGGTATAGCTTCTCTAAAAGTTAGCCAAAATTGTGTGGTGGAAGTTTGGAGTATAATTTTGAAAGACCCGATTAACTGCGAAATGTGTATCGAGTGGTTCAAACTTTAAGCAGCTATGGATTTATTTTTGTTCCATAAAATTCTATTATGTCATTTAGATCAAATATAGGTGGCAAAGAATTTATTTGTCGGGAAATTATCAACAAAATACCAGAAAAAAAACATAAATTTTGAAAGAAATCAAAAGTCTAATCAGAGGAGCAAAAATGGTGCTGAAGAAAGTGCTATGAAGGATGCATCACCTGCTTTAAGAATATAAGGGAAGCTGCGGAACCCCAGCATACTTACACGTGACAGTCCCACTAGAAAACATACATACTCATCATCCCTATCCATAAATTCATCGAAATTTATGAACAACGTGATATCAAACTTTTTATAGCCATCTACATGAAGAAAGACACGCAAGGGAAAAGAGGCGTTGGATATAACAGATAGATGAATAAACATATAGCTGTGGGAGTGCGTTGCGTTGGTTCAGAATGTTGGGGAATAAACATAAGTGAAAGAAATACAAGGGAAAGGTAATCAGGAGGAAGTTGTGTGAAAGTGGAGAAAGGACGCGTGGAAACTGAGACGAAATAAAAAGATATTCATGAGGGTAATGTCCCTGTCAGTTCAGATAGCGGTCATCTGTCTTGGTGAAACATAAGTCTCGCTTAACAAGTACGTACGTAGTTACCGTGAAGGAAGGGAAAATGAAAAGAAAAAAAAAATTGAATTTGAAAACTAAAGGACATATGTAGGTATTGTTAATACAGTTGAAATCATCACAATACTGACGAGTCCATACATGAGAAAGTAAGTGAGAGTAGTAGTAGTAGTAGTAGTAGTAGTAGTAGTAGTGGTAGTGGTCGCAGTAGTAGGTAGTAGTAGTAGAGGTAGTGGAGAAGGCAGTAGCAGCAGCAAGAGAAGCAACAGTAGTATTAGTAGTAGTAGTAAGAATAACAGAAAAAAATATATAATAATGATGAAAGAACGATAACAGGTTCACGATACTAAAGGAAAATTCAATTAAAAAGTATGGAAGAAACGAGCAATATCTTACAGCGGGTTAATGCAAACCGATAGACCCTCAGGCGCAGATGCAAATTTCACTGTTTTCCCAACGTTTACTTTTCATACTTCTTTGGCTGCTTTCCCAGGACAAGCGAGGCAGTAAATCCTACTCCAGTGTGTACCCAAACACCCGCCGACCTCCAACACACACACACACACACACACACACACACACATACACACACTTTGATCACCGCTGGCAGACTCTCTCAGTATATTAGTAGTGAGTCTGATGATTTTCGTATGTAATATCTGCTTTCATAAGAATATTATCTCCCAGGGATCCAAAGTAATAAGAAATAGATATTCAGTGAATGTAATACTTTGAATACGTGGCAGCAGCATATGCTGTTCCAATTCCAGCTTATAAGGTTAACTTACCTTGTGAAGGGCGGATCAGTGATTTGGCTAAGTACCTGAGACTTACTAGAGTACTTAGCTGGAATGTCCACATGGAGCAGAGAATAACCAGAGCTGGAGTGGTTGGTGGCTGAGGTGAAGTGTGTTCCTTGAGGGCTGCTGAATAACCGTATATGGTACCTGTTGTGTAACTCACTGGGCCACACTCGCTGCGTGCCCACAAACACTCGGGTTAAAGATTCGCATCCTACCCGATCGCGATCCTTGCTGATTAAGCCACTCTTTAAAGACGGTTCTTAAATTTGAATTGATAATAACACCCATCACCGTTTTATCATTATTAATGTTTTTGTCGTAAATTTATATATATTAGACAATACTTTTGTTGTATTATCAATGTTTTCTTGCCTACCTGGTCAAAACATGGGCAGTACTCTTCCCATTTCTGGTGAGAGCTAGTAATTACGAGTATCACTGACAAGGCTTATGGCTTTCTCCACATCCATCATTACATTCTGTTTATACCGGATTATACCCGTTAATTAATGTTAATCTAACTATAAACATCATAAGTCCGTATTCTTAAACGCTTAGTTCTCTCTCTTCTTTTGCAAGATTATTATTCAGATGTCACAGAGATCCATGTTTCCAGGAATGTCTTTATAAATGATGATGGGGGAACCCTTATTAAAATATCATTGGTCATACAAACACTTTTTAAAGTTACAGTTACTTTCACCAGAGGTAGTTAATTAAGAATATTCGAGCTGAAGCAAAGAATTTTTTAATAATACCGAATGCTTAGTATTATAGATTAGATTATTAGCTTTATACCGGATCCTCATGCATTTCAGTTTGGTCTACTTATCAATATCCACTTTAATATCTGCTACTTACCAATCTCAAGACACCTAGACATGATCCTTTGGACCTGATCAAAAAATGCATCGTTTTAGCGACTTACACCTTCTGTGGGCTTCCTTTTTCCCATTTTTTGTTGCCCTTGACCAGAGCCCCCCTTACATAAAAGAAATACATTTGTCATTCTGTGTGTCGTAGCTCATAAATCAATCGCTCCATCAATCACTCAGTCATTCATTTCGCTCCTCGCCTCCAGGTCTTCCGGTATTTCACTCACGCCAAAGCGCCAGTCGATATTAGGTTTATTAGGGCCGCCATTCGAACCATTGGGTCTCGCAGCCTGTTCGTCTGTCAGTTTGGGTCTCGTTGGCTTGTTGGTCGTTTCCGTCTGCCGTTGCCATATCCATCCCTTTTTGTCCTTGGTTCTCTGTTCTCAAGTTTCTCTTTGTCTTTTATTAAGTTTACTGTCTCTTTGTCTTCCCCTGTCTTCGTTTTTTTTTTTTTTTCCTTAGTTTTCTGGTTTATTTTCGTGTTTGTGTGATTTTTTCATCCTCTTAGTTTTCGGTATCTCTCTCTCTCTCTCTCTCTCTCTCTCTCTCTCTCTCTCTCTCTCTCTCTCTCTCTCTCTCTCTCTCTCTCTCTCTCTCTCTCTCTCTCTCTCGTAATAAGGTTGAGAAGCATAGCGCTACTACTACTAATGCTACTAATGCTATTAATACTACTAATAACTACTAGTAATCACACGAGCGACACTTGTAAGTTAATCAAGGACAGAGAGACGTGGAGGCATAAATATTTTTTTTATGTAAGAGGGCAACTGGCCAAGGGAAACGACAAAAAGGAAAAGAAAAAATCCTATTGAGGTGCCAGTCCCAAAAGAGATGTCAAGAGAATAATCGAAAATTGAAAGATAAGTATATTGAAACCTCCCTCTTGAAAGAGTTTAAGTCATAGGAAGAAGGAAATACAGAAGCAGGCAGGGAGTTCCAAAGTTTACCAGAAAAGGGAATGAATGAATGAGAATACTGGTTAACTCTTGCATTAAAGAGGTGGAAAGAATAGGGATGAGATAAAGAAGAAAGTCTTGTGCAGCAAGGCTGCGGGATGAGAAGAGGCATGCAGTCAGCAAGATCAGAAGAATAGTTAGCATAAAAATAGCGGTAGAAGATAGCAAGAGATACAATATTGCGGGGATGAGAGAGAGGCTGAAGGCAATCAGTTAGAAGAGTGAAGTTAATAAGACGAAATTATTTTTATTCCAACCTGTCAAAAAGAGCGGTATGAGTGGAACCTCCCATACATGTGAAGCATGTTCCATACATTGACAGATATGGCCCCTGTAAAGAGTTGGTAGCTGTGGGGATGAGAAAAACTTTCGGAAACGACTCAGAGCACCTAACTTCATAGAAACTGTTTTAGCTAGAGAGGAGATATGAAGTTTCAAGTTTACGTATATTATTAGTAAAGGACAGACCGAGGATGTTCAGTGCAGAAGAGGGGACAGTTGAGCCTCATTGAAGAAGAGGGGATAATTATCTGTAAGGTTGTGTCGAGTTGATAGAAGGAGAAATTGAGTTTTTGAGGGGTTTAACAATGCTAAGTTTGCTCTGCCCCAGTCATAAATTTTAGAGATCAGAAGTCAGGCGTTATGTGGCTTTCCTGCGTAAACTGTTTAATTCCTAATGTGTTGGATATCTTTGGAAAGACGTGGGAAAGCGTAGGATGGCATCATCAGCGTAGGAGTGGATAGGACAAGAAGTTTGGTTTAGATCATTGATGAATAATAGGAGGAGAGTGGGTAACAGGACAGAACTCTGAGGAACACAACTGTTAATAGATTTAGGAGAACAGTGACCGTTTACCACAGCAGCAATAGAACGGTCAGAAAAGAAACTTGGGTTGAGGTTACAGAGAGAAGGATAGAAGCCGTAGGAAGGTAGTTTGGAAATCAAAGCTTTGTGCCAGACTCCATCAAACTTCTGATATAACCAAGGCAACAGTGAAAGTTCCACGAAAATCCCTAAAAGAGGATGACCAAGACTCAATAAGAAAAGCCAGATCACCAGTAGAGTGGCCTCGACGGAACTCATACTGATTAGGCAAGGTGCAAGCACGGAGGCACAGAGAACAATAGGAGGCACCTCATCAGGTCCATAAACCTTCCAAGGGTTAAGGCCAGCGAGGGCATAGAAAACATCACTGCGAAGAATCTTAATGGGTGGCATGAAGTAGTCGGAGGATGGAGGAGAGGAAGGAACAAGCCTTGAATCATTCTATTTTAGCAAAGGTTTGAGGAGAGTTCACCTTTAGAGATAGATGAGATGGCAGTGGTGCCATCAGGTTAAAATAAAAGGAGAGAAAGATAAAGAAGTAAAATTATTGGGGATGTCTTTGGCTAGGTGCCAGAAGTCACGAGGTGAGTTATAAAAGGATTTTGACATTTTCTATCAATGAAGGAGTTCTTGGCTAGCTGGAGAACAGACTTGGCATGATTTCGGGCAGAAATATGAAGTGCATGAGATTCTGGTGATGGAAAGCTCAAGTACCTCTTGTGGGTCACATCTCTATTATGTGTAACACGAGAACAGGTTGTGTTAAATCAAGGTTTAGAAGGTTTAATGTGAAAGAAGGAGTGAGGAATGTACGCCTCCATGCCAGACACTATTATCTCTTATGTGCTCAGCAAACAGATACAGGTCTCTGACACGGAAGCAGTATTCATTCCAAGGAAAATCAAAATAATACCTCCTCAGGTCGACCCGATTGGCACAGGTAAAACGCCAGAGGCGCCTCCGTTTGAGGAGATTCTGAGGAGGGAATGGAGTGATAAGACAAGATACAGATATGAGGTTGTGATCGGAGGAGCCAGCCCAACGGAGAAGATAGGGTGACTGTATAAGTAGAAGGCTTAGAGGTTAGGGAAAGGTCAAGAATTTTAGACGTATTTCCAAGACTGTCAGGAATACGGGTATATTGAAGTCAGATATAACAGCCGTTTTTTTTTTTTTTCCACTATTTTTAGTACTTTTTTTTTCTAGTTCCTCATTTTTTTTCTCCCGTCTTTTCCTCTCCCGTCAGTTGTGGGTGCGATGTGTGAGTAATAAGACTTCCCTAGAGGCCTTTTTTCTCCGCTGAACGTATTTTCTTTATGCATCAAAGGGGAAAAAAAAAGTAAATAAGAAAAAAAGCTCGCTCGTATGCCATTTCCGCAACAAAAAAAAATATACATGAGAATAAAAGAATCGAGGAGAGAGAGAGAGAGAGAGAGAGAGAGAGAGAGAGAGAGAGAGAGAGAGAGAGAGAGAGAGAGAGAGAGAGAAGCCAATTAATTATTCTGAGGTTCGTGTTGTTCATGTTCTTTTATCTCCTTTACAAGGCTCATATTCAGAAAAGTTTTGCTTTCTCGCCACGTTTATTTTCAAAGGCCACCGAGATGATTAGCTGGGTTCTCAAGGTTGTTTCTCCTGCTAATAATGTGACAAATCTTATTAACCTGTCATTTGAATCGTTAAATCACCCTTAAGAACAGGTATAACTTTAATTAGACCCTATTGAAAGCAGTAAAAGTGCGGGCAGAAATGTTTCAGAATGTGGCCCCAAGTCTCTCCATCTCCATCTCCCCCTCCTTCAATCTTCCATCTTTAGTCTCTTTTAACTCCTTCAGTACCACAACATCAACATAGTTTTCTTTATTCTGGACACCATTTGAAGATTAAGTTTAGGATAATATTTTTTGTAAGGAACGGGGCTAAAAGTACTTCTTGTTAATCATCCTCTGCAATTATATCTAATCTAATACGCAAACAACTGGTGACTGGATGGATTAACATGTTCCTTATCTTCTCTTCTCGCACACCTACTAGATAAAATGTTGTTCCCTTAATCTTTTAACAGTTGTGGTCTCTAAACATAATATAATAGTCTCTTGTAAGTTTGTGTTATAATTTTGGAAGGTAACACTCAGCCAAATGAGGTATTGTGTGTTTAACCTTTTCAGTGCTAGCCTTTTTTTTTTTTCCATAATTTCTCAGCATTTTTCAGACATACTTTTTTGTACCGAGTATATTAATTACTTTAGTAGCATAGAAAATAGAAAATTTATTTCTTATTCTCTCTATTCTCCCTATACCCATGCAAATTATAATCTTATCTTGCTATGAATATTACTCAAAGACGACCATTCCAGTAAGTGTTAATAAAATTTTCACAGTGCTAAAAGGAAAATAAGAAGTGTCATTAGTTGTTAAAGGGTTAAGGGTCATCTGGTGTTTACGGTCAGTGTGTCGGCCTCATCGTGGCACGTCCCTTTATAGTCGATCCTTGTCAGTTTACGGGGACTCAAGTGGCGAAGATATGTTGCTGGTGGCCATGACGGTGCGATGAACCCCAGACGCCTCGCCTCTTGTACTGCATGTGTAGCTGCTTTGCATACAGGGACTGCCACGTGTACGTCTGATGGTTTCTTGCGGCTTCCCTTATTTTCTTATATTATTTTTTTCCCGTTCCGTTGTTCTTCGTAAGTATCTTATCATACACACACACACACACACACACACACACACACACACACACACACACACACACACACACACACACACACACACACACACACACACACACACACACACACACACACACACATAAAGATACAGTTCCTTAGTTTATTGATCTACAGAAGGAAATTACACACACACACACATCAAAGCATCAGGACACAATCGTCAGGAGTATCAGACTCCAGCACTCTACAGGACACCTTTCAGCTCGTGGAGGGATCTGAATGGCGACGCTTACACGCTGGTACAGACGATAAAAAAAAAATTACCTGCACTGTGGCATTGCGAGGAAATATGTGACAAGAGGAAATGACATGGATATGTTGGTTCTGCTGGTGAGAGAGATGCCAAGTAGCGACATATACCACCTACACTATAACATAATGACAACTCTACCATTTCTGTGAAGCAAAAAGGCCTGCCAACACTACCGACTGACCCAGAGACGAAACATTTCATATACCATCCGACCCTGGAGTGGAAATACTTTTTTTTTTTTTTTTTATCAGTGGCACATACACAATCCTTTCACTCACTCGTAACATCCGCCTTTTATAATAAAGGAACAATTTTTTTTTTTTTTCCCTGCTGAGCTAGTATGATTTCCTATGTTCCCTCTCGATGTAAGAGTTTTTTTTTTTTTTATCTTTTCGAGAGGAGAGGAACTTCACAACATCCATTCAGAATAAAATTAGCTTTCCGTGTGATTTCTTTTCCGTGGACTTCAGTTACGGTGCTACGCTCTCACACCTACGTGAATGAATGATGATTACATGTGCGTATTGCTGCAGTCCCCAGGCTCTTTTTTTTTTTTTTTCGTGTAGACACGTTACCTCTTAGATAGATAGACAGGTAGATAGATAAATAAGTAGATAGATAGATAGATAGATAGATAGGTACGTAAGCTGATAGATAGGTAGGTACTTAGGTAAGGAGAAAAAGAGAGAGAGAGAGAGAGAGAGAGAGAGACGAGAGAGAGAGAGAGAGAGACGAGAGAGAGAGAGAGAGAGAGAGGCATAATTTCGAACCTTTTTGCGTCTAATCCATATTATTTTTAACAATCCCTTTTGGAAATTATTAGAGGCTTCCATGGCTGTTTTCTCTTATATGACCCTGGGGATAGTTTAACAAGGAACCTGCTCCATTAATGGCAAAACAAAAACACAACGATAATGCAAACCAATCATCTTTATAACCTTTGGAAACATAGACCTTGCAAGGAAACGAAGCGTTTAAGGATACGAACGAGAGAGAGAGAGAGAGAGAGAGAGAGAGAGAGAGAGAGAGAGAGAGAGAGAGAGAGAGAGGGTGGGTGGGGTAGGGGTGTGGGCAGTCTAATTAGTGTTGCAAGCAGGAGAAGCACTACAGGGTTCCTAATTCGTACTCAGCACCTCAGTCCACCTCGACCACCCCCTTAGAGACTCACGCTGTCACTCCCCTTCCTCTTACATTTCCTGACGGCGGCTTTCAGAGAATGCCACTGTATGTGCTACTGCCAGTTACAGTTATTATTATTATTATTATTATTATTATTATTATTATTATTATTATTATTATTATTATTATTATTATTGTGTTAGATTTTTCCTCCTCTTTCTCCTCCTCTCTGCCTGGCCTGTGTGTGCTGAGGTCAGGAGAATGTGTATGTTAGGTAGGTTTATTTAATATTCATATCTAGAGGATGTAGAGAGAGATATATGAACAGGAGAGATTGTACCTATTTTCTTCATTATCTATCTAATATTATCATTACTTTAATTGTAACTTTTCTTATAAAATAATAAATAATAAAATAATATGTCAACTTTTGCCGCCCGCGGTGCCGGTGTCAGTCAGTGCCAGGAGAGATGGGCGTTGGCGACGCTCAGATTTGTGGCTTGCCCGGAAGGCAGGCTTGCCTCCATGTGTAAATCTTGTAAATACACAGAAACTCTAGTGACCTGGTGTTTCCACATCCCCGCTAATTCTTACTGAACTAAACATTACTAAACAGAACCAGAGAGAGCGAAGACTACTATGGTGAGTACATCGGTAACAACTTTGTCTGAGACTACCACACCGATACACCACAACATAATATTATGCACAATGGAAGAAGCCAAAGCCACAGTCGCCCTCGTAACACTTAGTGACTTACTGTGTGTGTGTGTGTGTGTGTGTGTGTGTGTGTGTAAAATTCCTCACGTTCCCATGCTAGACTCATAATCGCTAGCGTATCTTACGCTTTGCTCTCTCTCTCTCTCTCTCTCTCTCTCTCTCTCTCTCTCTCTCTCTCTCTCTCTCTCTCTCTCTCTCTCTCTCTCTCTCTCTCCTTCGTTCATTTGTTCAAATTTCTATCTCTTGTTTTCCTTTTCTTTTTTAGTGGCGCTTGATTTAATTGCTGTTTTTTCATTTCCTTCTCTCTCTTTCCAGCTCGTCTCTTCCCGTGAAGCTGGAGTTTGGTAAGTGTCAGTGTCTTTTTATTTATGTTTCTGCCTTTCCCTTTTATAATCGTGCCTTTCTATTTTATTTATTTATTTTTACCAAATCCTGTACCTCACCATTTCCATTTTCCTAAACAATAATCAGGTTTCCCATTCTTCGATTATATTCTGAAACGCTTCTGTGCCCCACCGTGACTACTTTCAAAAGGCTCTAGTTAAAGTTACACGAGTTATATATATATATATATATATATATATATATATATATATATATATATATATATATATATATATATATATATATATATATATATATATATATATATATATATATATATATATATATTTCTAGTGACATCAAAAACATATCTACATTATTAATAGGAGAAACTCTTGAGAACCCGGGTAATCATCTCTGTGGCCTTTGAAAAAAGTAGTGACGAGAGACCAAAGCGTTTCTGTATACGGTCTTGTGTCGTATTCACACTTCCTCTTTCAGCTGGTTCCATTAGGGGTCGCCACAAAGAATCATATTGTGAACGTGTTTTGTAAGTTTATATGTCATAAGAAAAAAATTGGTTAAGGTTTGTAATCATAACAAAGATACACGCCCATCCATCAACACACACACACACACACACACACACACACACACACACACACACACACACACACACACACACACACACACACACACACACACACACACACACACACACCTTCCCTTGCTATTGCCAGTCTTATATTCTTATATTCAAACAGAAGCCAACCTGTGACTCTGCTGCCCATGACTGTACAGAACCCTTTACATATCGAGCCATAACAATTGTCTAGGCCACAGCGAAATCTAGTCGAACCTAACTATTTGGCCATTACAAGTACGCTTCTCTCTACCTTCTCTTCAGCAACTCGAAGACAATACAGAACGCCTCACAATGCATCGTTAAGGCTGAAGGGGACATCATAAGATCATGGGGACAGGATGTTCCATGTTAATGCTTCCTGACACAGCCTTTATTGTCGCTCGGAAGTAAACAAATCATGCCGTACTTCTTGTTCGAGAGGAAGATGTTATTTGCATATGTAAATGTTGTGGAGAAGAGGAGGAGGAGGAGAAGGAAGAAGAAGAAATCATTAAAAAAAAAATGAAATAAAGATGCAAGAAGTTGATGCATTGCAATACTTTTTTATAAGAACGACAAAGAGTTCCATGCCCACGCAGTATGAATCATGCTTTAAATCTAACTTTTTTCCTTGAGTTTAATGAAATTTTACATGACAGCGTCCCGAGAGGTGCAACACTACAACTTCTTCTTTCATGTTAAGGACTCAGTCTGGGAAGCTTTCCCGTGACACACTCGCCGCTTCCTTTTCTTCTCAGGTATTTGAGAACCTAACATATATATATATATATATATATATATATATATATATATATATATATATATATATATATATATATATATATATATATATATATATATATATATATATATATATATATTATGATTCAAATATTCGTATTCTTAAACATCTACTTTCATAAGGATAATCTTCAAAGGCCACACATATATTTCGGATTTCCATTTATTTTTCAATTGATGATGCAGAATCTTGCTAAACTGTCACTGAAGTCACGAAAACACTGATGAGAACCCCAGTAACTTCTTCCACAGCTTGCTAAAAGTGGCTGCGATAAGATGCTTTTGTGCTTCGAGGATAGAGTCCACAAATCGAATGAAGAACATGATTGCGAGTTTGAGCAGCATGATCTGAAGCTTCGAACAATTGTGTTGCCTCTGACGTCTAGCTAGTGCACTCTCTCTCTCTCTCTCTCTCTCTCTCTCTCTCTCTCTCTCTCCTGAAACATTAAGCTTAGGGGCCGATGACGAATGCACGTAGACTAACGTGTGTGTGTGTGTAATAATAATAATAATAATAATAAACGGTTTATTATTTAGGCAGTTGACAAACTGAAAATGTACATAGGGGATGGGGAAAAACTTAACATTAATCCTAACGGTAAGACTAATCTAGGAGGGAAATACTATCGATTGATGGCTCGCACCATGGTGGGAATCGCACTGAGTCTGTACCGGTCCGTGCGCGGCGCCTTCAGGGGCGTTATTTTGTTGTGGTGTCTGGTGGCACGGACAGGGCGAGGCGCGTCGGGCGGCAGCATGTCTCTGAGACGCGGATGATGCAGTAGTCCCTTCCCAAACTTCTCCAGAGCCTCTCGGTGCCTGGTGGATATTCTGGACAGACTCAGGGTGGTCAGGGCTTCTTCATAGGTGGTGTATGCAGGGCCAAGGATGACCCTGCACGCCCTTTTCTGCACACTCTCTAGCTGTAGCTGTTGAGTGTGTGTGAGGGAGGAGGACCACGCTGGGGAGGCGTACATGAGTTTGGGGAGGATGAAGGT
The DNA here is from genome assembly GCF_035594125.1 of Scylla paramamosain. Taxonomy (NCBI): domain Eukaryota; kingdom Metazoa; phylum Arthropoda; class Malacostraca; order Decapoda; family Portunidae; genus Scylla; species Scylla paramamosain. Next base: position 7,786,748 of record NC_087171.1, on the reverse strand, counting down.
GAGGTACACCCCCCTTAACTCATCTGTCGGCGTCCCCAGCGACCTGAGTCTGCGCAGCATGTACAGCCTGTAGGTAGCTGATCTCACGGTGCTGGCGACATGCTGCTTCCAGGTCAGCTGGTCGTCCACCGTGACTCCGAGAAGCTTGGCACATTGGACCACCTGGAGGGGGTGAGGGCCCACTGTGAGCCGGGGAGGGGGCACTGGTACAGAGGAGGTACAGAAATGCATCACCACAGTTTTGCTGTGGTTGATGGTCATCCTGCTCTCCTCTGTCCACGTCTGCAGTCGCTCCAGAATTGCTTGCAGTGGCGAGTAGTCCGGGTTCTTGTTGGAAACTGGGACGCCCACGGTGCAGTCGTCCACATACTTCCAGCGATGGGGGGTGTCGGTGAGGGCGTCGTTGATGAGGAGGAGGAAGCATAGAGGACCCATCTTGGTCCCCTGGGGGACTCCACATGTCAGCTGTTGGAAATTAGAGACAGAGCCCTGATAGCGAACGGCCTGACGTCTCCCTGTGAGGAAGTCGGCTAGCCACGCTATCAGATTAGGAGGGAGACCCAGACTTACTGCCTTGCTGATGACAACAGTGTGATCAACTAGATCAAAGGCTTTTTTGAAGTCGACAAAAGCAACAGCTAGAGAGGTGTTTCGCTTGTCCAGGTGGCTGTGGATGAATTCAAGGAAGCTGGTCAGGTAATGTGAGGTGGAGGTGGCTTTAATATTTCCGAATTGTCTGATATCCACGGTGTTACAAATTTTGGTGTATGCCCAGTCATATACAAAATCTTCACAAATAAGGCTAGGGATGGGGGTGATAGAGACTGTGTGTGTGTGTGTGTGTGTGTTTAAACCCGCCATATATTCCCAAATACTATCTGTTTAGCTCTGAACTCCGTCTTGAAGCTCTGAACTCCGTCTAGTAGCTCTGAACTCCGTCTAGGGAAACAATGCATAGAAGCCAGAAACAAGGCAAATAGGGTACTAGGATTCATTTTTAGGAGTGTTAAAAGTAGAAGGCCGGGAGTAATATTAAAGTTATACTTGACGCTGGTCAGACCTCATCTCGACTACGCGGTGCAGTTCTGGTCCCCACATTACAGGAAAGATATAGGTCTATTAGAATCAGTACAGAGGAGAATGACTAAAAGGATACAGGGGATGAGGAGTATCCCTTACGAGGCGAGGTTGAAACTGTTAAATTTACATTCTTTAGAGAGACGTAGGTTAAGAGGGGACCTGATAGAAGTCTTTAAGTGGTATAAGGGTTATAACAAGGGAGATGTAAGCAAAATTCTTAGGATCAGCAACGAGGGTAGAACAAGAAATAACGGGTTCAAGCTTGAAAAATTTAGGTTTAGGAAGGAGATAGGAAAAAATTGGTTCTCAAATAGAGTGGTGGATGAGTGGAACGGACTCAGTAATCATGTAGTTAGTGCTAGGACACTAGAGAGCTTTAAGAGAAGATTAGACAACGTTATGGATGGGGATAACAAATGGAAATAGGTAGGTGTGTTTCATACAGGGACTGCCACGTGTAAGCCTGGTCGCTTCTTGCAGCTTCCCTTATTTCTTATGTTCTTATGTAATAGTTTTCATCGATAATGGATTTGTCGTGACTGTTTTGAGCGTCTCTCTCTCTCTCTCTCTCTCTCTCTCTCTCTCTCTCTCTCTCTCTCTCTCTCTCTCTCTCTCTCTCTCTCTCTCTCTCGCCATCCTATTATCTACTAGTAAGTTCCTTTAATTAAGAAAGGAGCATCAGAACACTACGTGGACTTAATTTTCCTTCCCCTTGAGACCCCTGCTACTATATACCTCGTTAGGCAGCGGCATAATCCATATTCATCCTTACCTAAAGTCCTATTAATATTCACACACACACACACACACACACACACACACACACACACACACACACACACACACACACACACACACACACACACACACACACACACACACACACACACACATTCTTTATCGTGTTCACTAGCTTCTTTTTGTGTATTTACTGTTACTTTCGTTAATTGGTTACTTTTTACCATAGTACTTAGTTACCTTTACACTTAGTGCTGAAAATTACTTTTATTATCAAACTTCTCGCTAAGTGATATATTTCTGTCGTTTAATGTTCCTCCGAAAACAAAGGCGATACAAGAGAATAGCAGGCCAGTTTTATGGATATGAGTATGTGTATAGTCTTATAGTTTATCACCCTGCGCTTCCACGCTGGTGATGCCTCGCTGCGTTCTCTTTAAACGTTTCAGTGCTACAACTGCACTACTTTCAACAGGATGTAGTGGAAGTTATGAGGGTTTTCCAAGAGTCCTTATATGATTGCAGCAATAACTGAACAAAGGACACTGCACCATCGGCAGAAAAAAAAAAAAACACCCATGAAACCAGACAAAGCATCTCTGTGGCCTTTCGAATTAAATCGTAATGTGAGCTCAAAGCGTTTAGAAATTCTCTCTCTCTCTCTCTCTCTCTCTCTCTCTCTCTCTCTCTCTCTCTCTCTCTCTCTCTCTCTCTCTCTCTCTCTCTCTCTCTCTCTTCATCACATTTTGTGTCTAGGTCCGTCTTCTATTTCCGAGTCATGTCTTACTCAGCGGCACTAATGTACGAGTATATATCTGTGTGTGGATGGATGGGACAGATAGACGGGTTGGAGTTATGCTCGCATCTTACGCTTTACTGATACAGCTGTAATTACTGTGACTCGGACCATATATATATATATATATATATATATATATATATATATATATATATATATATATATATATATATATATATATATATATATATATAGATAGATAGATAGATAGATAGATAGATAGATAGATAGATAGTTAGATATATGTGTGTGTGTGTGTGTGTGTGTGTGTGTGTGTGTGTGTGTGCGTGTGTGTGTGTGTGTGTAGTTATGTAGGTAGGTATGTACGTTGGAAGATGCGTAGATAGGTAATTAGGTGGAGAGAAAACATGCTGGGATATTGCTCTGAGGAAGTTGCTGAATAGGTTGAAATTAATCAGGAATACAAATAACACTTTTTTTTTATTCTTATTTCGTGTTCTTTTCACCACTAACATTATATTTTTCTTCTTAATATTCACACCTTCTTTATTCAATTGATTTTCGCTTTCTCCTCTTTCTTTTCTCTTGTGTGAGCGTCTCTACTCTTCTTTTTCTTTCTTCCTCCCTCCCTTATTGATTCTGGTTCTTGTGCTGTTGTCATAAAACAACAGTCCTTACTTTTTTTTCTTTTTTTTGTCTGTCTTTATTCCTCTTTCCTTCCTTCTTTATTGATTTTGCTTCTAGTGCTGTTTTGTCTTATAGCACCAGTAATATAGGGAATTTAAATAATACTCATAGAAAAATAAAGTGTTGTGAAAGCATATGGATTCTTTATGTAGAAAATTTAAACAGGCTGATAGCAACAATGAGATGATGCGTGTAAGGGAAGGTGCATGGAAGCCAGGAAACCTCCGCTTGGTTGTCCCTGTATAAAGCTTATCTATCTATGTTCACCTCTCATCCCCATCCATATATATTTCAAATCATTTATGGTACAAGCCCATCCTCGTTCCTTGTTGTCTGCGTGGACAAGTTTCTGTATACACACAGACACACACACACACACACACACACACACACACACACACACACACACACACACACACACACACACACACACACACACACACACACATATATATCTAGGGAGAGAGAGAGAGAGAGAGAGAGAGAGAGAGAGAGAGAGAGAGAGAGAGAGAGAGAGAGAGAGAGAGAGAGATTTTTTTTCGTCTCAAGTTACAATATTGGAATTGCTTACAAATTTTCACTTCGATATTTTTTCATGGTGTTCATAGCTATTGATAATTTGATAATTTGAGACGCAAAAGCTCTCTCTCTCTCTCTCTCTCTCTCTCTCTCTCTCTCTCTCTCTCTCTCTCTCTCTCTCTCTCTCTCTCTCTCTCTCTCTCAATAATAATAATAATAATAATAATAATAATAATAATAATAATAATAGTAGTAATAATGAAACTGTGAAGCAGGAAGCGGGAGAAGCTTCCTGGGACGACCTGGGTCAGATCAGAGTAGTCTCGGCACCGCGGCAAAGCTGCTCTGCCAAATTAAATAAAAAATATATTCAGTAGATTTTTCCCCCATCAGAAAAAAAAAACAAGCGGTCTTGAATATATGGAAGCTCATTCAAGAACTGAATAATTTCGACATATTTAATTGCAACTTAGTAATACGAGAAATATTTCGTCGTCATTTTGGTGGCCATGTGGCACCCGAGGGGAATTTCCCGCGCCTGGCTGGACACCACCCTAGCAGCCAAAAAGTATTTGTTTGACTGTAGTACGCGACCCCCACTAAGTGACGCACCGGAGGATCCCCACACCCTCCACAACCCCCGCCACACCCCAACGAGCAGAACATGCATCCGAGGACGACACCGTGAGAGAGAAGCTACTCCCCAGAATACCTGAGGCTCTGGTAGACATTATCCTCAACCTGGGGAGCGGGTTATACTCCCTCAAAAGATACGTGGAGGATCATCGGTGGTAGGACGTGAGACTGCTACAAAGGGAGTCCCTGCCAGAAACAATTAGCGCTATAGACGCTGTGGCAAGCCTACAGCAGCAAATATCAAACCCTGCCCTCTCTTCCTAGGCCATTAGTGCCCTGCCCAGATTGTCTGAGCCAACGCGCAACCTGCCCGAGCCAGCACGCAGCCTGGGCCAACGTGCTACCTGCCCGAGCCAACACGCCGCCTGCCTGAGTCAACACGCAGACTGCCCGAGCCAACGCGTAGCGTAGCCTGAGCCAACGCGTAGCCTGAGCCAACGCATAGCCTGAGCCAATGCGCCGCATGCTCGAGCCAACGTGCAGCCTGCCTGAGCCAACGTGCAGCCTAACCGAGCTAACGCACCACTTGCCCGTACCAACGCAAAGCGTGACCCTAACGCACCGCCTGATTGAGCCAACGCGCAGCCTGCACGTGCCAACGTGCAGCCTGGGCCAACACGCAGCCTACCTCTGCCAAAGCGCAGCCTGGCCGTGGCTGATTCATAGCCTCCACAACCATGTCAGTTTTCCCACACACCAGCGTGGGTTCTCTCTTGATCCAGCGCTCACGGATCTGCCCGACGACCGAATGCAGTGTCGCCCCCTGGATCGGATGGGCACCTCCAACCACCATCACTGTGCTCTCCACTCTCAGCGTAACTCCAACACGTGAGGAGGGGTACCAGCGTGATGTGTGGCTAAGGGACCACGCAGATTGCAATGCAGCGAGGCAGGCCTTAACGGGGATCACATGGGACACGATTCTCATCAGTGACCCTCACCAAGACTTAGCTGCCTCCACCAGGATCATCAGCTCCGTCCAGCAGCAGTTTGTGCCCCGAAGGACGTATACGGCCACCCAAAGGGATCAGCCTTGGTTTGAATACAGGTGCCGTTTTGTTGCTGAGAGGAAGTATGCATCCTGGACCACTTACAAGCGACATCCCACACAATGCAATAAGAACTTGCACAGAAGAGCTTGTAAAGTCATGTCAAAGACTGTTAGATGGGCCAAGGCAAGGTGGGAAGCCTGTCTCAGGAGAAAACTTGTCTCCACGCAGTGGTGGTAGAGCTTTGTGAAGGAGGCAGGGGATCAACTCCCATGAGCCGATATCCACACTTCACATGGCTGACGGGGAGCTAGCTGTCACCAGGCAAGTTAAGGCTGATCTCACTCACGCCTTTTCCCAAAAAAATGAAGACACAGAAAACTGACAGACGCCTCCCCAATCTCCTCCGCCTGGTCGACACAACCATAGTGTCTTCGTCACCGAGGATAACGTCAGGAGGCACCTAAATAACACCAAGAAAGCACCCAGAGTTGATGGTGTGAGCCCACATTTTCTCAAGAGATCCCCAGATTAGCTCACCTGGCCCATCACACACATCTCTCCCCGGTGCCTGCAGTGCAGGGCGTGACCGCCACATTGGAAGGAGGCGAGGGTCACACCAATGCACAAGACCCTTCTTCCTCTCGGTCGCTAGTAAGATCTTAGAGAGAATCCTCGGAGAGCAGCTGACTTCTTACCTGGAGGAGCATCACCTGCAGTCACTAAGGCAGTATGGCTTTAGGAAGGACCGCTCCACTTAGGACCTCCTCCTCCTCTCCCTCTCTCAGTCCTGGCTTGAAGCGCTTGACACATAACGCTCCTCCCTGGTTATCGCCCTAGACATCACTGGAAAATTTGCGCCCTGACGGCCAAGTTCCAACAGCTCGGCGTCTCCGGGAAGTTACTACGCTTGTTCTCCAGCTACCTGAAGGACGGTAGCTTCCGCGTCTTGGTGAACGACTAACATCGTCTAACTTCCCAGTTGAGGCGTTTGTTCCACAAGGATCCATCCTGGGACCTATATTCTGAAACATATTCTTCAACGACCTACTGCAGAGCACAGCAGCGGCAATAGAATATGCTGACGACTGCACGTTCAGCTGGACCTACAAGAGGAAGGACGTGTAGAAAGTGAAAGAGACCATCAACCGACAACTGACAGATATTCTGGACTGGGGAGAAAGGTGGCAGGTCAAATTTGCCCGCTGCTACCTCAACCTGATAGACAAGGTACAGAGGAGAGCAGAAAGGTTGATCCAAGAAGGCCTTCCCCAATACCCACGCCAGCAGCTGCTACCAAGACAGCAGCAGCAGCAGAAGCAGCAGCGGCTGCGACGTCGGTGGCAGCAGCAATAGCAACAACAGCAGCAGCAACAACAACAGCCCGGGGTTTGCACAGAATGCGGCAGCGGTGCTCAGCTGGATGGCCTGGCGCACCGTAGGAAGGTTGGTGCTCTGACGGTACTACACAAGGCTCAGGTGCAGCAAGTGCCCCACCCAATGCAGCAGCTGGATGTCCCCCTGGAGGAGGTCTGCACACAGCACGAGGACGGTGCTGGGTAACGACTCCCTCCTGGAGGTGCCGAGATCACATTCCAGTACCCACCAGCGAACATTGAAGTCTGCCACGGCGATGTGGAGCGCCTTCACTTCAGGTATGGATGTCAGACAAAAATTCGCTCACTCGGTGAAAGTCTTGGGCCACAGACGGCTGCACCAACACCCACCATGATATAATGTTATTCTAATAGAATAATATTTATTTCATTATCCAGTTGCTTTACTTATTTGATTATTCATGTATCTATTTATTTACGTATTTACTCTTGGGCCAAATACGGCTGCACCAACACCCACCATGAAACAATGTTACTCTATTAGAGTAATATTTATTTTATTTATCCATTTGCCTTACTTATTTGATTATCCATGTATCTATTTATTTACTTATTTACTTTTGTATTTGCCTGTCTGTTTTCTTTATTTATCTCAATGATGTAGGCTTTCAAATAGTTCACTCCACGACAGGAAGAGCTATAGCCTTAAGACAGTAAGAAACCCAACCTATATATAAAATGCACATGTCTCCTACATAATATGAAACACATGTAAACAATGTTTAGATGAGAGAGAGAGAGAGAGAGAGAGAGAGAGAGAGAGAGAGAGAGAGAGAGAGAGAGAGAGAGAGAGAGAGAGAGAGAGAGAGAGAGAGAGAGAGAGAGAATCAGATAAACAGAGGGAGACACACACACCCGCAGAATTTTGTATAGATGTAAGCCCCTCCACCTCAGCAGTAAAAATAACAGAACGTAGACACAGTGCAACACAACAAGGAAGGGAGGGCAATGTAGTTTATCTTGCCCGACTCGATTCAGCAACATTACATACATACAGCTGTGTTGAAGTGAACATTGGGAACATTTCAACAATACGTGCGTTGCATCAAAGTCCACTCGTCACCCTCCTCTCGAGTATTACATTTTGATGTTAACAGGGTTTCATAAAAGATGTAAAAGAGAACGATTTTCCTGAATACTTTAGAATCGTCAGTGTTTCTTTTCCTTTCACTCTGTCATCAAGGGACTCGGTAGTGGTAAGTGTATGTATTATGTTTCATCATTAATTATACCAGTCCGGTGTTCTTTTTTATGTAGCTAGAGAAAGAAAGTGTGTGATGTTCTCTTGCTCCTCTTCAGCAGAATTGACAGAGTCGAGAGTTAAGGGTACTGACCCTTGTCTGTAGTAGTGGTATTAGTAGTAGTAGTAGTAGTAGTAGTAGTAGTAGTAGTAGTACGAGTGAAAAGTAGGAGAGGAAACAAGAGAAAAGCACAAATGAATACAAAAGGAAAAACAAAAAGTAGCATCTCTCTTAGTTCTTACTGGGCTGTTTTCGGAAACTAGCACAAATGAAGGGAGATAGGATCAAGCACAAAGAGAAAGGGATAGAGAGCGGTGTAGGAAGATAAAAAGGGACCGAACGGAAAAGATTTTTTTTCTTATCTTTCCCGCAATTTCATTTGCTTTACTGAACAGAACCAACACCTATAGAAGCTCTGGCCATTGAACACCACCATCGCGACATCACCCACCGTTAAAAGCGAAATGAAAATTACACGTAGCTACAGTTTATGTAATACGTGTGTGTGTGTGTGTGTGTGTGTGTGTGTGTGTGTGTGTGTGTGTGTGTGTGTGTGTGTTCATTAAATCTTGGCTGACTGGGAATATTTTTTTAATGTTTTGTAATTCTAACGCAATAATAATAATAATAATAATAATAATAATAATAATAATAATAATAATAATAATAGTAATAATAATAATAATATTTTTATGTAAGACGGGCACTGGCCTGTGCGTGTATGCTTATATACGTATATATGTGTCAGGGTTGGAAAAAGGCCGGTTTTTTTTTTTTTTTTTTTTTTTTTATAACCCAACCCGCTGTATTTTTTTGGGGGGGAGGGGGGTTTATTGTTTTTATTTATATTTATTTATTTATTTTTTTTTTTTGCTTGGGGTTATTATTGCTTTATTTTTTTTTATTTATTCCTCATATGTATATGTAAATCAGTTTAAATAAGCAATTAATAAGTAATTTAGAGTGAAACAAAAGGTTTGAAGTGTTTTTTTTTTCTCCTTTTTTTTTCATGTAGGAGGGGGACCTTTCAAGAGCAACAAAAATATAATAATAAAAAAAAGTGCCCACTGAAGTACCGATCCTCCAAACAGAGTCGAAAGCGGTAGTCAGAAATTACAAGATAAGTGTCTTGAAACCTCCCTCTTGAAAGAGTTCAAATCATAGGAAGGTGGAAATACGAAAGCAGGCAGGGAGTTTCAGAGTTTACCAGAGAAAGGGATGAATGATCGAGAATACCGGTTAACTCTTGCATTAGAGAAGTGGACAGAATAGAGGTGAGAGAAAGAAGGTCTTGTACAGCGAGGCCGCGGGAGGAGGGGAGGCATGCATTTAGCAAGATCAGAAGAGCAGTTGGCATGAAAATAGCGGTAGAAGATAGCAAGAAATGCAACATTGCGGTGATGAAAGCGAGAGGCTGAAGACACTCAGTTAGAGGGGAGGAGTTGATGCGACGAAAAGCTTTTGATTCCACCCTGAGTGGAACCCCCCATACATATGAAGCATATTCCATACATGGACGGATAAGGCCCCTGTACAGAGTTAGCAGCTAGTGGAGGAGTGAAAAAAAAAAAAAAACTGGCGGAGACGACTCAAAACACCTAACTTCATAGAAGCTAGTTTAGCCAGAGATGAGATGTGAAGTTTCCAGTCTAGGTTATAAGTAAAGAACAGACCGAGGGTATTCAGTGTAGAAGAGGGGGGCAGTTGAACGTCATTGAAGAAGAGGGGATAGTTGTCTGGAAGGTTGTGTCGAGCTGATGGATGGAGGCGTTGAACAATACTGAGATCTGAAATCAGGTGTTCTGTGGCTTCCTTGCATGAACTGTTTACTTCCTGAAGGGTTGGACGTCTAGGAAAAGACGTGGAAAAGGGCAGGATGGTATCGGCAGCGTAGAAGTGGACAGAAAAAGAAGTTTGGTTTAGAAGATCATTGATGAATAATAGGAAGAAAGTAGATAACAGGATAGAACCCTGAGGAACACCACTGTTAGTAGATTTAGGAGAAGAACAGTGACCGTCTACCACAGCAGCAGTAGAACGGTCAGAAAGGAAACTTGAGGTGAAGTTACAGAGAGAAGGATAGAAGCTGTAGGAGCGTAGTTTGCAAATCAAAGCTTTGTGCCAGACTCTATCAAAAGCTTTTGATATGTCTAAGGCAACAGCAAAAGTTTCACGAAAATCCCTAAAAGAGGATGACCAAGAGCTCAGTATGGAAAGCCAGAAGATCACTAAAAGATCAGTAGAGCGTCTTTGGCGGAACCCATACTGGCGATCAGATAGAAGGTTGTGAAGTGATAGATGCTTCAGAATCTTGCTGTTGAGGATAGGTTAAAAACTTTAGAGAGGCAGGAAATTAAAGCAATAGGACGGTAGTTTGAGGGATTAGAATGGTCACCCATTTTAGGAACAGGCTGAATGTAGGCAAACTTCCAGCAAGAAGGGAAGGTAGATGTTGATAGAGTTGAAAGAGTTTGAATAAGCAAGGTGCAAGCACGGAGGCACAGTTTCAGAGAGCAATAGGAGGGACCCCATCAGGTACTTAAGCCTTCCAAGGGTTTAGGCCAGTGTAAGCATGGAAAACATCACTGCGAAGGATTTTAGTCGGTAGTATGAAGTAGTCAGAGGGTGGAGGAGAGGGAGAAACAAATCCTGAATCATCCAGTGTTTGAGCTAAGAGTCCATCTTTAGAAACAGATGAGATGGCAGTGGTGCCATCAGGTTGAAATAAAGGAGGGAAAGATGAAGCAAAGTTATTGGCGATGTTTTTGGCTAGGTGCCAGAAGTCACGAGTGGAGTAAGATCTTGAATGATTTTGACACTCTCTGTTAATGAAGAACAGACGCTTGTTTAGGTCATGGTGATACAGGTTGGTCCGGTTGGACAAAGCCTTGGTTAACTTGTACTGTATACGTAATGAATGGATCAGGCTTGACTA